>NC_056728.1:1390967160-1391267160 GCF_019279795.1 Protopterus annectens
TGAGCCATCAGCCACCTGTGATATAACATTTTTGTCTTGGAAGACCTTATTCCTGGTAGCCATCACCTCAGCCAGGAGAATATCAGAATTACAGGCCTTATGTGTAAAGCGGCCATGCATCATTTTTCACAGAGAGAGAGTATCCCTTCGAACTAACCCCTCCTTTCTACCCAAAGTGTCTCAAATTCAAATATTTACCAGTCCATTGACCTGCCAGTTTTCTTCCTAACTTTCAAACAAAGGGGAATATTGTTTGCATTTGTTGGATGTGCATATATAGATATGCTTTTACTTAGGACTAAATCTTTTAGAAAATCGGATCAACTGTTCCTGTCTTTTTCAGGTCCTAGATTAGGCAAGCCGGTTTCCATAGTCACTTTGTCAAAGTAAAATATATAAAAAGCACAAGAGTCAGTAATGCTGTATAAAAGCACAAAAGTCAGTAATGCTGTATAAAATCATTCATCTTTCATCATGGCAAGGAATCCAAAAACCAAGCAAGAAGTCTTCAGGTAATAAAAACAATCCACAGGTTTAATAAAAAATCGATAAGCGCTTTCGCAGTATAGCTTCTTCAGACCAAGTACAAACTAAAAGGGTTCACACTATATATATACATATTATCAAGACTTCATCCAATCAAAAACTGTTCAAGGTAATTAAGAAATTAGCAAGTAGCAAACACTTAAATCATTCATCCTAAAACAAATGAATGCTCATTCATTCAAATAGCAAAGCAGGCAAATAGGCAATACTGAAATACACATGCGGAAATAGCTAAACTAAACCTATCTAATGACGAGAAACAAAAATAAAAAAATATATATATATATGGTAAATGATGTACTGCATCATATTCTACATTGTAAATAAATGATTACATAATGCTATGCTCTTAAATGAACTACACTGAAGAATGTATAAACATAAATATATATGTGCAAAAATAGATATACAAAATCCTGTCTCATATAGTCACAAAATCATTTATGTAACCTTCTTTTCTTTAATAGAGGTTTAATAGAGGCCCTCTCATTAAGGCCTTTTCCTCTGTCAGCATGAAGTATAACACTGAGCATAGAGAAACTTGTTGGATTATGTGTCAGAATATCACCTTCTCTAATACTGGGGAGAATAATTTCAATGACTCTGAAATTAAAAGTGCTAGTGTTATCCTATTGTAACACATGCTTTGAAAGTGCATTATGTAGAGAGCTTTTTCTAATATGATATATATGCTCCCTCATTCTGTCACGGAGCACCCTGTTGGTTTTGCCAGCATAAAAAGAACTACAGGCTGTGCACTCTGCTAAGTAAACAACATGGGGGGGTCATGCAGTTCGCTTCTGCTTTAAAAAAGAACGGTTTTCTAAGGTCTAGATGATAGAAAACATTGGATGTATTGATAAACTTACAAACATTACAGGTACCACATGGCATCGTGTGCCCCATAACAGAGGTCGTATTGACGGAACTCCTGTCATAACACAAAAGCCTCCTCCAAGTTTTTATGATTCTTAAATCTAAACTGGGGAATATCACCCATTATCCTTGCTATTGCTAGCTATTGGTTGCATTTTCTGCTTTATACAGTTGAACTTGTGAGCAAGTTAGCCACAGTAGAGAGTATAGCAACAAAGATAGTAAAGATTAGACATAGTAGGCAGTATAGTAGTAGGAGAAGATAGAGATGGGAAATTGGATAACAGGTTAAGTAAGAAAAGCAAGAGGAGTAAGTAGCTTACGTACAGAGTAAGAGAAGAGGTGTAAAGAGAAAAGTGTAGTGGACAGGTAAGTGTCCTAGCAGGGGGCATATGAGTATTGACTAAGGGGTTAGAATTAGAGGTGGAACAGGAATAAAGCTAGAGCAGTTGCATTCTTTTGATGATGATACAAGAGTCATCAATGGCTGTAGTCAAAATTGGAGGAACCATCCAGTGGAGGCAGTCTGGATGGGTGAGAAAGAAGATCTGGATGTTGGTCCAGCATCATCCATGGTGGATGTACTGTACTAGCAGAGGCCACAGAAAGAGGAACCATGTTTGTCAGGGGCAATGAGGATTACCCTGGCCTTGCACTGTCTGGCTTTCTGAATGAACTTGGTAATGGGGGGGAAAGGCATACAAGAGATTGGGGGAGGGACTTGTGAACTAGAGAACTCCTTGGTGATTTACCCTGTGGAGGGGACTGGGCAAAGTAACTGTTGCACTTGTGGTAGGAGGCAAATAGGTCACAGCAAGGTTGGCCCAATGGCAGAAAATTAGCGTTGCCACTGATTGCTTGAGGGACCACTCATGAGGAGTTAGAATAGTTCTGCTCAAAGTGTCTGCAAGAACATTGGAACACCTCAGATGTTCATTGCTATCAGAAAAAGGTGTGAAGACACCACCTTTTGCCAAATCCACATGACCTCGACACAGGGGATAAAAACAAGTTCCTCCTTGTTTGTTGATGTCTCATAGTACAGCCATATTGTCTGATTGTATGGAGATGACACCCTTGAGGAGGGCATCCTGTAAAGCCTGCAGTGCAAGAAGGGCTGCTCTCATCTCCAAGACATTGATGTGAAGATTGGCCTCCAAGTTTGACCATGTACCTTGGATCATTCTCCCTTCAAAATCCCCCTCCCCACCACCCTAGAAGGGAGACATCCATGGTCAGTATTGCTGTTTGGTTTCTTGGGAAGACAGTGTCACCCTTGTGTTATGAACAGTGAGGAGATCCACTACACTAGGATTAGTCTGCAAATTCTTGTAAGACTAATCCTAAAACTTCTGGGACCACTGAACTGCAAGTGTCCATTGAAGAATTTGCATGTGGTAACTAGCCATGGGCACCACTGATATGGAAAAGGCCATGAGAACTAATAGTTGTAGAATCAGTCATGCTGGAGGGTGGGAATGATACAACACCTGTAAGACAGTTTGATGTAGAGAACAAACTGTTTTGAGGGAGGCTGACTATTTGGAGAGCGGTATTGAGGGTGGCACTGAAACTCTATCCATTGTGTTGAATGTAATTGTCATTTGTGAAAATTCATGGATATGCCTGGATCCAGTAAACATTAGAGGAGAAGGTCCAGATGACATACCAGAATATGCCTGGATGTAGCATTTAGGAGCCAATCATCTAGCTAGGGGAATACTTTGATCCCAAGTATGTGCAAGTGCAGTGCTACCACTGCCATTATCTTGAGTACCTGGAGGCCGGGGTGAGACTGAATGGCAGGACTCTGAACTGAAAGTGATTGGTTCCTAGCCGGAAATGGAGAAATCTTCTGGACTGCTTCTCTCTATTCACATGATAGTAAGCATCCTGGAAATCTATTGAGCACATCTAATCGTCCTAACTCAGAAGAGGAAAAATGGAGTGAATTGCGACCATCCAGAAATTTGTCTGTTTTATGAACTGGTTGAGATGACAGAGATCCAAAATTGGTGTTAGGTCCCCCTACTTGGTCTTTCAGGACTGGTTGGATGCCTCTCTTTCAAGCAGCATTGAAATCTCTAGTGCTTTTCTGGTTCCCATTGACTGGGTGGAACATCAGGAATGGTATATTCTCTGGAAATATTTTACACCCATTTTCTCTAGTTACTTCTAGCCAGGTTTGGGGGTGCAGAGATAAGCATCCTCCGACTGCCACCAGAGTGTATTAGTTGGCACACCTTCAGGGACACTGATAGAGCCACTCAGAAAAGGGACCACGGAAGCCCTGTTTTTGTGCTGTCTGCTTCCGCCTCTTGGGCTACACCCATTAGAACTCCATGTGGCAGAGGTGCAGATAATGCTTTCACCAGGGTGATCCTGGTAAGAACTCTGTGACTTGTGAAACCACATCTTTTTTCCCCGACTCTCTGGTTCCTAGAGTAGGACCTTTGAGGGTCAGAAAAGCACATGCCTATTGCAGAGAGAGTCTTACCTTGACCAGCAGTGAACAGGTTACTATCTTTAACTTTGAGAACAAAAAGTGTGGAACCAAAAGGGCATTGTTGAAGGATATCTTAAAGCCTTCCACAAAGTCACAAAGATGCATCCAGGCATGTTGTTTAACTGTAACATATGTGCCTACTGCTCTGGCCAAGCCTTTAGCTGCATTAGAAATGAGACGTATGGCTATGTTCAAAGTTGATTGCAGAGTTGAGAGCTGGGAGTCCACAGTGTTTTGGGCATTCTTTTGATGATGATATAGTAGCAGGAGAAGAGACAGAGTTGGGAAATTGGATAACAGGTTAAGTAAGAAAAGCAAAAAAAGCCTAACATATGAGCCAGATAGTTCAGTGACCCAAGCGCAAAGGCCACTGGCGAATATGCCTGTTTTCCAAATCTATCCAGCATCCTAGAATCCTTGTTGACTGCTGCTACAACCATGGTATCTAGCAGTGTACTGTAATGCTTTCTGTCCTTGGGAGCTTGTAAGATTCTGTTCGGCTTTTTGGAATGGCTTGCCTAACCTGTTAATCCTTCTTATGAGAAGTTCTTATCAAAGGCTGAAGTTATGGATTTTTTTGGCATAAAATAGAGATAGTGGAACATTTAGGTCATCTAGAGCTCCCTTGAAGGGTGCTGCCACCCATGTTACCAGTTATTCATTCCACCATCATGGCTACCTGGAAAATTCCTGATAACTGTCAGGTTAAACCACCTGAGAGAATATCAAATATCTCGTTTTTGTAGCGTCTTGGATATTTTATCTTCGGATGGTACCCTTTTACCTTTCCAATCTTCCCCATAGCTAGACAGTGCAAACAACTGGCTCATTGAGGAGAAAACCTTTATGTAGTACTGATTGTTAGTTTGTGCAGTAGCAGCCTTGTTGTGGATGCCCTTTGGATACGGAGGTCAGCTTTAAAAGAAACACCAAAACTTGGTATCCAGTGTTGTCTTCTCTATCCTCCTCAACTGATGGGTTGTTGGATTTGATCAGATCCTGGGACCAGCAATTCCATGTAGTATCTCTAGAGCATGAGCTCCTCTCCCATGATATCCTCCACTGTGCACAACCTCAGATCTAGTTTGCAGTGCTTGGACTACACACATTCTTTCCATAGCTCTCGAGCAAAATTTTTCAAATTAGTGCTTTTTCCAGTTTTTTGGTCTTTTATTTTAGCCAGGCCTCTCCTGTTTTTTTTTTTTTTTTTTTTTTTTTTTTGTGGTTTTAGTCTTCACAGTTGTTTACTGTATTTATTTATTTTTAAAGAAGTTGGATAGTTTAGTACTCTTCATGTTTTCTGTGCTGGGCCAAGTCCCTCCCTGTTACTGTTGTGGAAATATTTTCCCCCTTTCCTGGTCATTGTATTCTCATTTTGTTGCTGTTATGTTTTTGCCTTATGACCCTTCCTTGTTATGGACAAGGCTTCAGGTTCAGGCTTCAAGAAGCGTACAAATTGGGGCACAATTTCCAAATGGGACCCTTGCTACAAGTGTACCTACTGACTGGGATTGTCCCATATCTGTGCTTATTTTGAGATCTGCAAGGGCTTTAGTGTTCGAGCCCTACCAGACAGGAAAAATAATTAAATCCTTTTGGGGATTTGCTTCCCTGTTGTCTGCTCATGTGTCTCACAATTTTGTAAAAAAAGGCAAGAAACAGATAAGGGTCAAGGATAAAGAAATAGAGGGAAAGAGAAGACTAAATAGAGAAGGAAAAGGGATTCAGTTATCCTTGTCTGTTGCCCTTGCTCAGAAGATGGTGCTTTCTCAGACTGTCCACACAGGCTTCTGGCTTGGTACTTCAGTTACATTTAATTTAGATTCTGATTTCCATTTTCTAGTATTTTTTTAGCAGCCAGTAGCATTAAACTTAGTAGGGCCATACCATGTCTAGTCAGTTCAGATGCTGGCTCAAAGGTTTAATTTCCTTAGTTACAACCATTTGTTCCCCCTACATTTCTGTCTGTCCTCTGTAGGAAATTTTTAAAATATGTTAGTTTGTTGCATTCCCAAAAATCTTACCACCAATTTACCTCTTTCTCTTCACACCTCCAGCATTTGCCTGAGAAGAAATTCCCTGAAGACTTATTGGATGTTATTTAACAGTGAGGCTGATAAATTTAGCTTCAGCTTTACCCCACTCTCCCCTCAGTCTGTCCTCAAGATATACCTGAAAATGGCTCACCTCCATCAAGACCAGGTCCTAAAATTAACAATACTGCATCGATGGGTCCCTTCATGCATCTTAAATAGCATGAAGCATGATTTAGCCACACTTCTGAAACCACTATTCCATCTACCTTCATATAGGTTTTGTACCAAGTGAATGGAGAACAGCTACAGACATTACCCTGCATAAGGGAGAACCATCCACAGTCCTAGGCCATTTCAGACCCAGAAGTCTGACCAGCTTCATATGCAAAGCCATGGAAAGACTTATGGAATTAATCAGTCAGGAGATGGAAAACCACCAAACACTAGACCCTTCTCAGTTTGGATTCTTTAAGGGCGGGTCATGTTAACTTATCCTGGTGGATTTTTTTTAAACAGTCACCAAAGCAAAAGCAGTGGATGAAGGCAAAATGGAAGACCTTGCATACCTCTACCTGGTCAAAGCTTTTGACACAATTCCCGACTTAGGCATAGTAGAAAAGCTAAATAAACTGGGATTTAAACCCTTATGTCACCTGCTGGATTGCCAACAGGCTTGCAGATAGGAAACATAATAAAAATAAGAGAAGTTACCTCCAGAATGAGACCAGTCACCAAGTGGAGTACCCCAGGGTTCTATGCTGGGACTTCTCCTGTTTAGCATCTACTGTTCTGAAGTAAAAGCCATTACCAAAGGGGCGTAAGCTAGGAGCAGTCATTGAATCCCCAAATGGCTTAGCCGTCCTGCAGGAAGGTTTGTATCAAATAAATCTTGCCAATCTTGGTCTGAAACTAAATGGCTAAAATCTGTTATTGTATACTTTACCTCAGGGAACTGTAACATTTACAGTATTCCCCTAAGAGTTGACCCAGTTGATTGGGATTTGGGAACTTAATTGGATAATGACAACTTTTAACATGTACATCTATTGTAAGAAAGTCCTATATTGTACAGCTTATAAATAAAGGGATTGTGTCTAGATCTAGGGATGACACTGCCCCCTTTTATTCAGGCCAGATAGAGTATAATGCCACCTTTGGCATGCATCTGTCCAGACACATGGGGACACCCACAGAGATTCCTTACTAAAAGGATGCAAGGCCTAATCATCATATCCTACATGGACCATCTCAAAGCCCTGTCACTATACTCTGTATCCTACAGACTGTTAGATGAGCTGTGTTTGGTATACAAGGCATTCTCTGACCTATTACTGTTGATGCGCAGTAAATCCAACTGGCAACAGAAATACTCTATCTGGGGGTCTATACCTCTTCTGCAACATTAACAGAGTGGTTTGGAGGGACAGGTATATTTCACAGAGGATACCGCTGCTGTGGAACAGATTCCCAGTCTGCATAAAACAAAGTTCATCCTTGTCCAGTTTCATGCGCAACTTGGATCTTTGGATGGGAAACAGAAAATTTACCCCAGGACTGCACACTGTACTACTAATAGACTGAGGCAGCTCCTAAATGCTTTATCCCATGCATAGGTCCCCTTAAATGATCTTGGTATGGTCCAAGCTATTCTCATGGTGCTAATATATAAATGTTAAGTTGTCAATCTCGCCATCATTCTTGCTGGATGGGTTCGGAGCCAACCCTCGGCTCCGACTCTGCCAATACTAAAGCTCGAGAGCTTATTCCACCGGCTCGAGGCTCCCCTATATCCCACAATGCTAGGCGGTAACTACTCCGATCTCGTTTGCCGCTTAGCTGACGAGGTGCTTTCTCTACCACCTCTGGCAGGTTAGTGAGTTTTCTTATTAAAAAAACTTCAAATTTCTACCCCTATTTTTTCTATTTAGTTTAGTTTTTATACAGAATATCCCTTTAGTTTAAATCAGGTCCCCCTTGTGTTTAAATTCCCGTTTTATTCCCTTTTTAACTTTTAGGCCTTTGGCCCACTCCCTTTTTTCCCTGTCCTTTCAGTGTGACTGGATTTTTATTGGTTAAAGGGTGTGTCTGTGTGTTGTGTTTGTGTTTTTTTCATACAGCCTTTTTCAGGATGTCTAAAGACTCCAAGGTGTCAGGCTTCAAGAAGTGTGATTCGTGCTGTCAGAAAATGTCTCTGACAGACGGTCACACTTCTTGTGTCTATTGCCTGGGACCTTTGCACCTGCAGGACTCATGTGCTGTTTGTCATGCATTCAGCCCTAGAGTCCTGCAGGAACGCAAAAACAAGCTCTTTCTTCGAGGCTTGTTAAAGCTTGAAGGCCCCCCGACCCAGTCTGCGTCGGGGAAGCCTTCTAAGACTTCCAGGCCGTCGGCTCCAGCTTCAGAGCCATCTCCTGGGAGCATTGAAGCTGCTTCGACATCGGCTCCGGCTGGAGTCGATGTTTCGAAGTCTCATACCGTTCTCTGCTCCAGCCGGAGCCGAGGTTGTCAAGACTCAGTTGGCTCCGATAGGCTTATCGGAGCCACCTTCAAAGAAGAGGTCTAGGTCCCCTTCCATCGGCTCCATCCACTCTGCTCCGGGATCCCCTCTTCTGTTGGAGTGGAGCCATAGGTCTCATTCCTCTCGGTCCTCCAGGCTGTCCGACCATGACTTAAAGGGTGGTCAGTAGACTTCTCAAGTCCGAGGCACTGGCCCAAATGCTGCATAGCCCTACTCAACAGTCAGTGGCTATTCCCATCCCTGATTCTATTCCTCCTCTGACTCCTTTGAGTTTGGAGCCGGGGCTCATCGGAGCTTCGGAGCCGATACCTTCCCTTTTGGCTCCGTCGTCTGCTCCGATTTCCTCCTTGGAGGGATCTCTGCGCCAAGCTTCCCACGTCGGATCCGGGGGGAGAGTGGCATCAGACCCTTGTCCGACCCCGTTCTCCCTCTCGGGGTGTCGGCGCTGGTGAGTTCGGCTCCGACATCGGCCTCGGAGCCATCCCTGTCGGTGCCGGGGGGGTCCTTGTCTCCTCGGAGCAGGGACCTCCGGCCTTGGTTGATGGGGGCGCCTTTGAGGTCATGCGGAGCGTGCTAGACCCAGTGTCTACCCCACAGTCTGCTCAGTCAGCTCCTCCCTCTTCAGTGGCTGCGGTGGTTTCTACCCACCCCCTTGTTACAGACCGTAGAGAGCCAGCTCCTCAGGTTTCCCCATTGGGAATATCCTCCTCTTCCGAGGCTTCTCCTGATCTGGTAGAACCCCCTCGGAAGAGACAGTGCAAGAGGAAGCACATTGACTCCCCTGAGTCTGTCACCTCTGACACCGACTTGGAGGAATCTGAAGGTTCCCCTCGGTCCCCCTCTGAGGGTGTCTCTTTTGATGACATCCTTGAAATTCTGAAACAGAGGGGGAACTGGCCCGCCCTTAACCCTTCAGAGGACGAGTCAGTTTACCTTGAGGCGTTTGGCTCTCGCCCTTCCACCTCCTGGATGTCCCCTCCCTTTGACCCCCTTATGGAAGTGGTGGCAAGGAAGGCTTGGAAGGCCCCTGATTCAGTGGAACCTACCCCAAGGAGGCCGTCAAAATTTATTACTGCCCCTAAAGAGAAAGAGTTTCTATCTAAAGGTGTCTCTGTTGATGCCATGGTGGTGGCCACAGCCACTAAGAAGGAGTTGGCCGATCCTTCGGTACCTGTCCAACCTCCTAATAAAGAGTCTAGGACCATGGACAGGTACGGTAAGCGGATGTTTTCATCAGCTACCTTTTCCATGTGGTCGCTGAACTACTTGTGTCACTTCACCCATCTCCAGAGGGATTTGCTTAAGGATATGGGTGAGGCCATGCAGGATCCAACAGCTGAGGGGTTCCAAGACTAAATGAACTCCCAGTTGGCAACCCTGAATTCGATTGTCAACTCCTCCATGTGGCTTATCTCATATGCGGCTGATGGGGCGAGTAGGGCCGCAGGCACAGGTGTAGCTTTACGACGTCATGCCTGGATGCGGCTTTGCAATTTTGCGGACCCTTTTAAGGCGTCCTTCACCAATCCCCCCTTTGATGGCTCAACGTTTTGGACCTCAGGTGAAGGTTACATTGACTAGGTGCGAGCAGGAAGGTAAGACTCTCTCTGCCGTGGGAGTCAGTTTTTCTACCCCTTCTAGACCTTATCCAAAAGGTCAAAGGGGAGGAAAAATGTGGTTCCGTAAACCACAGGGAGTCTCATCTAATGCACAAGGTCGATTCCCCTCTAGAGGCAGAGGGTGGAATAACAATAGATGTCGCCCTAGGGGCAGAGGTGGTCCGCAAAACCAGGGTAGCAGAGAAACTTTCTCTGATAAACCCTTTCAGCATCCCTGAGGAGCTGCCCGGCTGTCCACCTTCGGAGGCAGTCGGGCGAAGATTATCACTGTACCCAAAAGCCTGGCTTTCCCTCACTCAAGACAAATGGGTACAGTCCATCATATCCGAGGGTTACAAAATTCCCTTTATTCACATCCCATCCCAACCCAAAGGATCCCTTCCAGACGTTCCACCCCAGTCTAAGGGAACAAGCAGCAGTAGAAATTTCAAAGCTGCTCTCAAAAAGAGCTATCCAACCAGTCCCAGCAGACCAGCAAGGATCCGGAATCTACTCCAAATTCTTTTTGGTTCCAAAAAAAACAGGGGACTGGAGACCAATACTGGATCTCAGCAAGTTAAACAATTATATCAAACAAAATTCCGGATGGTCACGCTACAGTCCATTCTACCCTTCTTGGGTCAGGACAATTGGATGTGCTCGATAGACCTTCAGGATGCATACTACCATATCAAAATGCATAGACGCTCCAGGAGGTTTCTCCACTTCAGGCTGGGAGCCAGTCGCTACCAGTTCAGAGCCCTGCCCTTTGGTCTCACTACAGCCCCCCGAGTGTTTACCAAATGCATGGCAGTGATTGCGGCTCACTTGAGACGTCAAGGATTCCAGGTGTTTCCATATTTGGACGACTGGCTCCTTACCGCCACCACCAGACATCAACTGCTTCTATCCAGAGACTTCACCATCCAAACTTGCCAAGCTCTAGGCATTTCAATAAATTTCGAAAAATCTGCCTTGTCGCCTTGTCAATCTTTCCGCCAGGCTTAGGCAAAGAGTATTAGATATCCGCAAACAAGTTTACCTTCTACTTCAATGCAACAAGATTAAAGCCAGAGTAGTCTTGAAGGTATTAGGACTCATGGCAGCTACTATTACACTTCTCCCCTTAGCTCGTTTTCACATGCGGATCCTCCAGTGGATGCTGTTTACTCAATGGTCCTTCCAACAGCTCCCGATGTCTCACATCATCATACTAACTCAATCATGCAAGAATCACCTGTCTTGGTGGATCACATCACCTCAAGTTCTCCAGGGCAGACCCTTCATCCCCCCCCCCCAATCGCCACGGTGACAATGGATGCCTCCCTAATCGGGGGGGGGGGGGCATTATCAGGGCAGGACAGTCCAGGGCACGTGGCAACCTTTCGAGTGCCACTTGCACATAAATGTCTTGGAGATGAGAGCAGTGCTTTTAGCGTTGCAAGCCCTTCAGGACTCTCTTCCCACAGGGACTATTGCAATTCAGATGGACAACATGTCCGTAGTGTGGTACATCAACAAAGAGGGCGGAACCAAGTCCTACCCCTTATGTCGAGAGGCACTCAGACTTTGGCAGTGGGCGATTTCTTCTCAGCGGTTTCTGATAGCAACGCACATTCCCGGGAAGTCCAACGTGATTGCGGACAAGTTGAGCAGGGCCATTCTCATGTCTCACGAGTGGTCTCTAAAAAAAAAAAAAAAAAAAAAAAATCAGTGCTGGAAGAAGTCTTTCAAAGATGGGGCCGGCCTTGCTGCGATCTTTTTGCTACTCCCCAAAACAGCAAGTGTCACGACTTCTTCACTCTCTTCTCGTTACCAGGCCATCCCACCAGAGACGCTCTAGTCCACGATTGGCCCCGGGGACTTCTGTATGCTTTCCCCCCCTTTCCACTGATCTCTCAATTAATTCAGAAAGCTATCGCCTTGAGAGTCACCATGATCCTCATTGCCCCTTACTGGCCTCAACAGATATGTTTTCCATTCCTCCATCATTACCTGTTGGAGCAGCCTTGGCATCTGGACCCGGTGCCAGATCTTTTGACCCACCAGTCGGGCCAGCTGCACCACTCCCTTCAATCTCTCAACCTCACAGCGTGGTTTCTCCGATTCCTACCCTAGCCAGGCTTCCCTTAGTCTCTCATTCGGTCCATAACATCCTGATAGCCTCTCACAAGTCTTCTACCAGGAGGATTTATAATAGTAAGTGGAAACGTTTTTCCTTCTGGGTAGCATCAAAAAATATAGACCCCTTCACTGCACCTATCCAGTCTATCCTAGACTTTCTGGCAGAGCTCTTTCATTTAGGCTCTTCCTCATCTACCATTAGAGTACAACTAGCTGCTATATCTAACTTTCATGTAGGTGTCTCGGACTCCAATGTCATGTCCCATAAACTCTGTAAAGCCTTTTTAAGAGGTATTTTTCTGCTCAAGCCCCCAATCAAAGATCCCCCACCTCAATGGGACTTGAATTTGGTCCTAGCATCCTTGAATGTCCTTCAAGGATGCATCTGCAGTCATAACAAATGGGTTGTCCTGTCGTCAGGCAGCCCTTCGGTCGGCCGGATTCCAAAGTCTGGGTCCGGCTTCGGCTGATGTCGCACTTCACCCGACGTCATCTCTGCTGGTCTTCGGGTATAAAGGCATCAGCCGACGCCATTTTCCTCAGTCTTTATTGCCGCGTGGCGCCCGAAGCAGAAGCTGTTCGCAAATGCCAGTCGGTCAGATCCAGAGATTACTACTACCGAATACTACTTCGAAGACTTCTAAAAGCTGGTACCCGTTGGGGACTCTTTCTTGCCTCAGCCGATGTCAGAAAAAGTAAATAACTGTTTAACTTGTGGGAAACAAATACCTCATAAAGATTTCCACTCTTACTGCCTACCTTGTTTAGGCCCAGACCACGACGTAGCAGCCTGTTTAGCCTGTGCTTCCTTCAACCGACGAACGCTTAGGCGTCGGTCGGAGTTTGCTGAACAGTTTTTCGGCTCAGATTTTGCGTACATTATGCCGTCGGATCCTCCAACTACCCAAATTGTTAAACGCAAAGAAAAAGACCGACACTCGCGGTCCGCGGTTTCGACCGAAACCACGGTTAAGCAAGCCGCGAGTGTCTGTTTCGGCCGAAACCGAGAAAACGGGTCAATCTTCGGCCGAATCCATGACTACTACTGAGGCTCCTGCTACCTTAGTTGAATCGGCCTCTGAAGTTTTGCCTACTACTGTGGTTCCTAGTGAATTATCAGACACCATCCCTTTGGATGTCTCTACCCCAGCACGTGGTGCTGCTAGGCCTCCTGCAGCCATGTCTATAAAGGCCTTTGCCAGGGCTAAAGCAGCCAAAACTGTTAAATCAGTGCCTGTTAAGACCCCCTCACATAGGCCCACTTCTAGTTCACAAATGCTTACTCTGGCAGAGGATTTAATCTCCTTAATTAGGGGATCCCAATCTCACCCAGACAGGGCCTCTCAGCCTCCAGAAAAGAGACCTAGAGCAGAGCCCCCCGAGCCAGTGTCCTCTGATGATTCTTCTGGATGACTCAGACATTACAGATCAGCCAGAGGCTCCTTTTTCTACTTATGAAGATTCCGATGCTGAAGAATCCATTCCATCTGCCTCTCCACCAGAGGAATTTTCCTTTGGGAAACCTTACATGCCATGAGAGAACAATTCCAATGGCAGGGACAAGATTTCTCAGATTCAAGAAAAAGGCTTAGGACCTTTCTGCACTTACCACAACATAGGCCCTTAGCTATACCTCCAGTTCTGCCTGTTGTGGATGATGCATTTAATGATGTTTGCACTGCTCCTGATACTTTACCTCCAGCCCCTGCCAAACCAGATAGATTTTACAGGGTGCCAGACACTCATCACCACCTATACAAGGCACCACTTGCAGATCCTGAGACTATATCCCAGGGGCCTAAGGCAGTAGCTTCGACCTCAGCAAAAAACCCTCTCCCTTCTGAAAGGGAATCCAGGTCCTTAGAGAGATGGGGGAAAAAGTTTACACCTCTGCTACTCTCTCAGCTAGAGCTTTAAACTGTCAGTTTCACATGATCCAATACCAAGAATTTATGCTTGATCAGTTAACTAAGAAGCTGTCCTCTGATGACTCCTTAGATAAGAAATATGTTTTAGAAATGGTGAGTAACATTCAGCAGGTTAGTAACCATTCTTTAAAATGTGGCTATGATGCACTGGAGGCTTCATTTAGATCAGCCATGACTGGCACAGTGATAAGAAGGCATGCATGGTTGAAGGAACAGGTTTTGCCGGATCATGTTAAAGCAAAGCTGTTAGATGCTCCTATGGATAAGGCCAGTCTATTTGGTACACCTGCTCAGCAAGTAATGAAGAAAATGGAAGAGAAGGCAAAATCTGTACAAACAGTTAAGGATTTCTTACAGGTTCAGCCCCCAAGGTTTAGCAGGAACTGGCCTGCCAAAATTGGTCCTTTCCAGACTCCTCAAAATCTCAAAGAGGCAGGAATAAACGCTCTAGAGGCAGAAATCAATCCAGAGGAGGTGCCTATAGAGGACGCCAGTGGCAAGGCAATAACCAGAGAGGCACAGACACAACCACTGCCACTGCAACAGAACAATCACAGTGACTTGACTCTGACACCGCCTACCAGGGAGCAAATAGCAGCACCTTTAGGCGGAAAGTTAGCCTTATTTTCGAAAAATTGGCACTATATCACAAAAGACAAGTGGATTTTGCAAACCATAGACCAAGGCTACAGGTTCCACTTCCACACCTTACCAGTAAAAAGAGGAATGCCAAACCTACCTCCAAATCAAAAAACAGAAGCTCTAAAGCAGATAGCTCAATTAACAAAGATGAGAGCTGTGGAAAGAGTACCAATAACACAACAGGGCAAAGGATTCTACTCCAGACTCTTCCTAGTACCAAGAAAAGAGAAAGGTTGGAGACCTATTCTCGACCTGTCCGTCTTAAACACATACATTTGCCAAGCATTATAATTTACCTCTATACTCTAGATCCCGAGCAGGGTTTGCCACTGCTGTATTGCAAGGGATCCTAACTTCCTAACTACACCATAATTCTTCTTCCTCCTCCCATAGTTTGGCTATGGTATTCTACCCATTTGTTATGACTGCACATGCATCCTTGAAGGACATAGTACAGTTTTGTACCTACCATAAATGTAGATGTCCGAACAGGATAGCATCTGCAGTCAGGATTACCCACCCTCCTTCCCCTCTGTGGTACTCCTAGGATAATTACCCTCCTAATAGCTAGCTGGGGGGGAGTCTCTTATGGTGTATTTGTTTGTATATATGTACATACATGCTTATTTCTTGTGTTTGCCTTCTACTATTTTGGAAACATTGGCATTTATCCAAAATTTAGCTTTCCTAGAGGGCAACTGGCATCTGGGGCAAGAAACACTGAGGAAAATGGCGTTGGCTGATGCCTTTATACCCGAAGACCAGCAGAGATGACGTCGGGTGAAGTGCGACATCAGCCGAAGCCGGACCCAGACTTTGGAATCCGGCCGACCGAAGGGCTGCCTGACGACAGGACAACCCATTTGTTATGACTGCAGATGCTATCCTGTTCGGACATCTACATTTATGGTAGGTACAAAACTGTACTTTCTCCCCCCCTTCGAACCAGCTGCTTCATGCCCTCTTAAGTTGCTCTCATGGAAAACACTTTTTCTAGTAGCCATAACATCAGCTAGAAGGGTATCTGAACTTCATGCTCTTTGCAGTCCATCCTCCTTACGTAGTTTTCCATAAAGACAGGGTGTCCCTCTGGACTAATCCGTCCTTCTTGCCTAAGGTTTCCTCTGAGGCAAACCTAAACCAGACGATTGATCTCCCCGTCTTCTTCCCTGATTATTCCAATAGGTCGGAACAAAAGTTGCATTTTCTAGATTTTCACCGCCAACTTAGATATTATTTAGACAGGACTAAACAGTTCAGGAAATCTGATCAGCTTTTCCTGTCTTATACAGAAGGAAAATTGGGCCTTCCAGTTACTAAAGTGTCCCTTTCAAGATGGCTTGCATCTGTAATTACCTTCATCTATGAAATCGGACATCAAAAACTGCCTTCAAGACCTAGAGCTCATTCAACTAGGGCATTAGCTACATCTGTAGCTTTTCAGGACAGGCTACCAATAGATTCCATTTGTGCAGCAGCCACATGGGCTTCTCCTCATACCTTTATTTTGCATTACAAATTGGATATGGCCTCCAGAAACCGTGCCAACTTTGGTTCCACTGTTCTCAAGAGTCTGTTCCGATAGGCCACCCGGGGTAAGGTGCTAGGGATGCAGTCCCATCCAGCAAGAATGAAGGCGAGATTGACAACTTAACATTAAGAAGTTATGTACCTACCATAACGTTCAATGTTAGTTGTCTTCTTCTCGCCTTCTTTCTTAAGGCCCCACCCTCCTTCCCCTAGCCTGGACAGACCGATAGGAATATTTGGGATCTTCCATTGGAATTTTTTCCTTCCCACATGTTCTACCACCTCTATTCTCCCTTTTTATGTTTGTGGTAGTTTACCTACAGTTTTAGATATAGAGGTGGGTTCTTTTTCTCTCTTCTCCATTCTATGGAGACCAGAACTGCTTGGTTTTAGCTATCAAACGAGATCTGAGTAGTTACCGCCTAGCATTGTGGGATATAGGGGAGCCTTGAGCCGTTGGAATAAGCTCTCGAGCTTTAGTATTGGCCGAGTCGGAGCCGAGGGTCGGCTCTGAACCCATCCAGCAAGAAAGAAGGCGAGAAAACGACAACTAACATGGAACGTTATGGTAGGTACATAACTTCTTATCGACTGTGGGGATGTGTAAGGCAAACTATAACCAAATGGGCTAGGTTATTTCTAGCACAAAACTGGAAGTTGGCAAGGCTTAAAATGGACTGCAAAGGCAGCTAGCCTAGTACTTGCGTCTGATCCTATTGAAATACCTTTGCAGGCAATTCCATGCTTTGTTGCATACTGATTTCTTTGTAAATTGCTTTTCCCAATCTTTTCTAATTGAATCTTTGAATTATTATGCAATATGTTATATGATTTGCTAATTATCCTTTTTAATAGCATCTTCTGTTTTAAATTCAACTGAAAACTCTACCAGAGCTGGTCTTTCACATAGCACTCCCTTTTCTCCTTTTTCATTGTACTTTTTCATCAGTCCCTAAGAGTGAAGGCAGTGTCTAACCTACAGTCCAAACTCCTGCTTAGCTTTATCCCATTCTTACCATTTCCTCCCATGTTATTTGCTCCCAATAGCCAAGTTCCTTTGCTAAGTTCATGCAGTAAAATCCATTAGCCTTGCCTGTTTACTGTACCTGTAATTGCAGTCATCCCTTTTGGTAAAGCATTTCTCCATTCCTGCAGTATCTTGGTTCTTACAATACTCTGATGTTTTATGGATAAATACTAGTGGTTGTTCTCCTTAAGGACTTCAGTCCAAAATCCTAGTTTCTGCCACCCCCCCCAAAAAAAAAAAACATGCACACACAATTTAATTGTAGTGCATGGAGTGTGGTGATTATGCTGTGGTATTCGGAAAAAGGCAAATTAGTTAACTGCTGTAGTGGCGCAAGACCCAGCTTTAACAAATGTTAAGCACCCCTTGCTTAACGGTGGGTCACAGGCTAGGCAGTAAAGTCTGGTAGTACTGACCAGCAAATAAAAGTAGCAGAATAAAAGATTTTCTTTTGCCTACTATCTGTGCTAAACTGTCTCCTCTGCTTGCAAACTTAGAAAGCAGCTAGAAAAACAGTACGTGTGTTCACCTACATTTTCTCTAAAGGATACGTACTCAAACTTAGTTGTATGACAGTATTCAGTGACGTCAGTCAGTGTTTTGTCTGAAAACCATGGACTTGGAGGAACAGACAAAACAAATGAGGAAAAAATCTGTACATTCTGTAAAAATTGGACAGTTTAGAGGCATGGAAGGTGAGTATAAGTGTAAGTGACTGTTGCACTGTCTTTCTGACAGCACTCTAAGTGACTGCTTTGTTGCTTTGAAAGCCAGCAAAACAGTTAGCACTTTTTTACTGCAACTAGTAGTACATGCATCAGATAAAGCTCCATGCACTACAAAGAACTGAGACTGGGTCTCCAATCATAACCCTAAATGATGTGTTCATGACATGGATGCCAAAGTTCACCTCTCAAGTTTCAGTCTTGAAGTGAATATTTTGACATCCGTGACTCTTAATAAATTGGTTATAATTGGCGACGCCATCATAATCCTCTGTATTATTCTTTTTTACTTTTATATTCTTCTGCTTGAGTTGTGTATCTGAACCTTTAATTGCATAGTTCAACTGTATCCCTTCAAATCGGGTAATCTTAGACTAGTTTGCTCAAGGGGATAAAGCCAGATTATCCATCTTAACACTTGCCTTCTTCCTTTCCCAAATAAACTCTTTCAACTCTCTGTCATCTACAACTTCTTCTAGTGGATAAAAATACATCTGGCCTGTATATAAGGCTAAAGGCACTAGAATATTTTGACTGATTGTGTCTTACTATCTATAGCCGTAGTGAAGCAATTCTGTCTTCCCAGTTTTTGTATTTTAATGTCTCCCCTGATATCCTTATTTGTCATAATATAATACTTTGTAATCCCTACATCTAAATACTTCATCCCATAAGTACAGGTATTGCTGAACCATTTAATACGTTCATAGGTAGGTACTAGGCTATCGGCCTAAGGGCCTAAGTAAGCCTAGCCAACAAGGTTCCCTGGCGTACGCCACCCAAGAAAGTAATTTTCCTGTGTCCCTGTCGAGCAGAGCCACAGAAGTGATCCCCGGGGTGTATTTCCTATTTCCCATCGACTCATCAAGATTTTTCTTGAAGAGTGCTAATGTGGAACTTTGCTTGACATAGATGGGTAACTTGTTCCAGAGTATGGGAAGTCGCTGGGACAGGAATCTATCCCTCCAGCATGTCCTGTTTATTGTGGTGACAAGGTTTAGGTCCCTAGAGCATGTAGCTCGGAGGGATTGGGATTTCTTTAGGTGTAGCATGTCCAACAGCTCTGAGTTTGACTTAGCTTTATATGTTAGGCAGAGATCACCTCAGAGTAGGCGATATGCTATGGAGCAAAGCTGGAGTTTTTTGAAATGGTCAGTGTTGGGCATCTGTATGAGGCCAGTAATCCTCTTTGTGAGGTACTTCTGTGGCCTTTCCAGCTGCTGCAGATGTATTGTGAGGTACATTCCAAAAGGGACATTGTACTCTATAATGGGTCTAATGAGTGTCAAGTAGAGGGGAGCAATGACCTCTTTTTTTTTTTTTTTTTTCCTGGATGAGAACCCTTTTGTGATGGTGTGCCATATAGAAGGATTTCCTGACTACTGTGGCAGTTATTATCAGAGGAGAGACTACTGTCCACCTGGGTCCCAAGGTCTCATCATTAAGTAGACTGCTGCCTATGTGGTAGTTCATGGGTACAGAGGGTTCATGCTTGGCTGCATAATTCACTGATACAGCCTTTGATTCATCTTTATTTTGTGTGACAAAATTTACCACAAATCTGAATTGTCCTTTTCTGAATTTACGAAGTACAAACTAATGTCTGCAAACAAGGCTAATGTTTCTTGATTACCATGCTTGTTATATCATTGAATTTGTGGAATACCTTATTTTCTTTGCTAGTGACGCTAAATATAAAGCAAATAACAGAGGAAAGAAATTCCTGACCTTTTTTCTGTGTTCAAAGTTTGTCAGAGTGGAACCCAATCACTGATCAGGTGTCCTTATCAAGCCTGTTATTCTATCAGGGAATACAAGTGCTACCATTGCCCTACTTGTATAAACCCAACTGACTCAGCAAATGCTTTCTCCACATCAAGATCATCCAAAAATTCTGGTATTTTCTTGCACACCACTTCCCTGTGGATCGTCAACATTCTGTTGTCCAGAAAACCCCATTGGTTTATATCCTTTGTCAACACTTTTGATGTTTTTAGCTAATATAGTCAGAAGGACTTTTATAGTTATGGTTTAAATTTGAAATGGGTTTATATGAAGTTGGATCGGAAGGGCTTTTGTCTAATTGGGTACTACAACAATCCCAGCTTTCTTCTAATATGATGTTTATCACTTTCTTCCCTCCTGACCTCCAGATGTCTACAAATATATTTTCTGGAGACTTCCCTATTGATTTACACTTCAGTTTTCCTCTCACATTTTCCTACTTTAGCTGTTAAGTTTTGAGCTTCACTTTCCTATAATGTTATAATTAAGTCATCCATAAGTATTTCCATCTGTGCCTTTTTCTGGTCTCCCTATACCACTGTTTTAAAGTTCATAAAATTTCAAAAATATCTTGATTATTACTTTAGGATCACTGTTTTTTCTTGCATTAATCTCCCTAAAGTTGGCTACAACTCTTTTTTTCTCTCTCTCTCTCGGAGATACGCAAGACTTTGTGCTAGAAGTTTTGCACTCTAGAAAGGTTGCTGCTATGCAACTTGACATCTCTAAGCTTGTGCACATTGTCCAAATATTCTGATTTATTTTTAACGCACTGCATTTGCTCTTGTTGTTTTTTGAGATTCCCCTTCTGCAATACTTTAACCACTGTCAACTCTTCTAAATTTTTAGCACTCCACATCTGTTCTATGAGATTCCCTTTTTTCTGCATTACTTAATCCATTTTCATTCTTTGTAAATAAATGCTATTACTTTAGGGAATTTCATTTTGTCAGCAGTTCAGTTCAAAGCAAGTTGTCCAAAACATTTAGCCAAAGTGCTTTTGATAGTGGAGAATTCCCTTTTCTCCACTGTTGTACAACCTATGAGTAGGTATAGAAGTGGGGAGATATTTGTACACTGCAAAAAGAGTTTTGCTGAAAGTGGTTTCAGCTGAATTTTTCCAGTCAGCTTTCATTAGACCAAAATGCATTTGTATAGACACACATCCCTCCTCTGCCATATCTCATTCTCTTTCTGCCATGTTTTTAAACTCCACTTTTGTTTTAACTCGTTCGTTAATTATTCCTACTGATGTAATTATCTTTTAAATAAATCTGGAATCGTATACCTACACATCTTAAATTCCTCTTAAAGTAAGAAGTGCCAGTGTCTCATTTTTTACACCATGTTGCATATTTGTCATGGTTTTCAATGAAGCATGATCTGATGTAGCAAGTGGATGGGTTTCAAAGTTTTCAAGTACGTACACATGCTATTCTGATGTATAATTTCTGTCTAGTGTAGCCCGGTTATTATGTTTTGGCAGGGGTAACATGTAGGTTCTAAGTTCATGATACTGAAGTTGCATCTTCCCTAAATATTTTATTGTACTTCTCATAAATTTACCCTCTCATTATATTTTCCCTTCTTGATCACCCTGATTGACCCTTCCTGTTACAAATCAGATTCCAGCCTGACCCATAAATATTTCCATGGTGGAATTTGCTTTTCTTCTGAAATTCTAAGTTCTATACTAGTAGTTTTAAGTGGAATTGAAATGCATGCTAGCATAATTGTCTTCCCTTGCCAAAAAAACCCTGTAATTTTGCAAATTTGCCATTATTTTTCTTTCTCTTCTATCGCATTGTAGAATTTTTGGTATTGCTTCCCTTTTCTCTGTCCTGACTTTTTTTTTGTCAAATTTGCTTACTGACTTTTATCCAGCTGTGTCTGCTGTGAGATTGCTAATTGCACCCTACGCATCTTAATGTATTTCAACACTCTTTGCTTTTTATCTGTATCTGTGCATTCCTTGTTAATACTGACAAAGCAGCCATTCTGTAACCCCTGGTGTTTATTTTATGGCTCTGTGCTGTACTGTGAATATTTATACACAAGTACACAGACGTCTGCCCTTTTAGTCTAACATGTAATGTTTAATGGAAGTACATGGTTGGCTTAGCTCCTCCTCTGCCATAGGCACTGTTTGATGCAGTACTTAAGAGGAGCAGCTTAAGCTTTTTTGTTGCTGCTCTTTTTGCATAAAGAAGTAATTGATCATCACACTGTCAGTTGGTTTCTTCTAGGTGACTTCTGGAAAACTACAAGTACCTAGTTTGGGAACTTTTTCTGGTCCTTGATTATTGTCATTGTATTGTATAGAGTCATTTTCCTCCCCAGAAAAGCTAACAGTTGTGCACGTGAAAGGCAAAGTTTGCTTAAACGTCTTTCATTTACAGATCCCTTTTCTGCTTTGGTAAGGAACACCAGATATCCTGTTGTGAGCACTCTTCAGCTTTCACATGGAAAATGCTCCCTTGTGAAGCTAAATATTTGAAGTTTTTTTTTTCTTTTTTAAGATCAATAGAAAAGGCATTTGTGTGATTGACAATCTCACAGATGCATGCAGGAATTAGACCAGGTGAGGTTCTGCCGTATGAGCCATCAGTCTGGTGCCTTTTTTCTACTGAATTTCCTCTTGCCCTAACCTTTCCATAGTGAAACAGTTGGGTTGTGTCATCTACTGTTAGAGTATCTGTAGACCTTTCTGAGAAATTGTAAGCTAGACATTGGCTATCTGAAGTCAGCAGCAGATGTCTATTCCACCAGAATCTTGGCAATTCCATACCTACCATTCTGACTGAAGGTGAAAAGCTCCCCTTTTTGAGAAGATGTTATTCGTGTTTCACTGTTGCAGTCATCACACTTGGGTTATCTGGCTGTAGGTAGCCCTTAGTCGGCCCAAATACTAGAGACTTAGTATTTCTGCGTTGGTTGCTGTCGCTCCAGGACTGACGTCAGGTCGTCAGGGGTGTAAAAACAGGCAGCCAACGCCATTACATCAGTCTTTCTTGCTGAGGAGCCCGAAGCAGTTCGCAGGTGCCGGTACCTAAATTTTCGTTTATGAATTGAATAATCCTGAAGTCTTCTAAAGCTAAGTACCCCATTGGGGATCCTTTTTTCTTGCTCTAACTGATGTCAGAAAAAGTTAACAGTTGTCTTGCCTTTGGAAAGCAAATACCATACAGAGATTTTCATTCTTACTGCGTCACCTGTTTAGGCCCAGACCACGATGTACCTCGCTGTCTGTTTTGTGCCTTGTTCAATGCCCGAACCATTCGTCGTCGGGCTATCTTTGTCACTAAATTCTTCCGCTGTCGATCTCTGTATTCCGCAGTGGCTTTGGTAAGACATCCGACTACAGATATTCCGAAGAACCATAAGGATAAAGACAGAAACAGACCGCATAGGTCCAAAACTGCCGATGACGCTTCCGTTAAGCTAGTCACCAGTTCGCCAGTACTCAGTGAGGTGCTTTCACAGCCCCTGATGCCCGTTTCTATGGATTCGCAGGCCTCTACTGAGACCCATTCGGAGTCTGGTATGCCGCAAGATTCTTCTTCAACTATGGAATTTTCGGATGTCTCTACCTTGGATGGGTCTGGAGCCGCTGTGCAGGCAACGGCTTCTGAGGCAGTTCTTCACTACCGATGTTCGACTCAAAACAACGACTTTATCTAAAACTACTGAGTGCCTTAGGCCAAGAGTACGCACTACACCTAGAAAACTGACCAAAGTGCATGCACCTACTCCCGTGCCTCAACTACAAATGCTTAGAATGGCAGAAGACCTTATTACGCTGATTAGGGGAAGTCAGCCTACCCCTGCTAAGGGGAAAAGAGACCAGTCCCCTGCAGCTTCAATAGACCAGGAGTCCAATGTCTCTGAGGTATTTGATTATGAAGACATGCCCTTATCTGCTTATGAGGATTCAGATGCAGAGGAATCCATTCCCTCTGCCTCTATTCCAGAGGATTTTTCATTTGATGAAACCTTACATATCTTAAGAGAACATTTCCACTGGGAATCCCAAGACTATCCTCAGTCCAAAAAGAGAGAGGGAATTCCTAGATTTGCCACAGCACAGACCTTTAGCAATCCCCCTATCCTGGAGGTTGTTGATGTTTTGATAGAATCCAGTCTTACTCCTGACACTTTACCTCTTGCCCCTAGGAAATCAGACAAGTACTACGGAGTACCTGACACTCACAAATTTCTTTTCAAAAGTCCTGCTGCTGACCCAGAGATAATTTCCCAGGGGCACAAAGGTATCAAGTCAACTACAGCCAAGAATCCCACCCCTTTGAACAGGGATTCCAGAGTTTTGGACAGATTAGGTAAGAAGGTATATACCTTTGCTACTCTTGCTATTAGGGCATTAAATTGTCAGTTTCACATGCTGAACTACCAGCAACATATTATGGAACTTGTTAAAGAAAAAGTGGCAACCTTTTCAGACTGTGCAGAAAATAAGAAATTGCAGGAGCTTATGCACTCTACAAGCCAAATCAGTAAGCATACTTTGCAGTGTGGCTTTGATGCCCTAGAGACTTCTTGCCTGGTAGCAGTCACTGGTTCTGTACTGAGAAGACATGCTTGGCTCATGGAACAGACCTTTTCAGACCATGTCAAATCAAAGTTATTAGACACTCCTTTGAACAAGGACAGTTAGTTTGGCACCAAAGCAGAAGAGGTTCTTAAAAAGATGGAAGAAAAGGCTAAGTCTATGCAGACTGTTAAAGAATTCTTACAAGTGCACCCCCCTACAATTCAGTAGGCATTGCCCTTCCAAACACTGGTCCTTTCCAGCCCCCTCCCAGCCATCTCAAACCAGGCCCAGGGGAAACAGACCACCCAGATTTCAGTCTCTGGGTATACAGAGATCTAAGCAATGGAGTATCCCCACCCCCAAAGTAGGGAGTGGTAAGCCACCTCCTTACGGAAAAAACTCACAATGACTTCTCCACTCCTCTCCACACTTCTGCCCAATTGCTTGTGCCCCTAGGAGGAACACTTGCCCTTCATGCAGAAAACTGGATGGCCATCACACAAGACCAATGGGTCCTCAACATTGTATCCCAGGGGTACAAATTTTACTTCCACTCACTGCCAACCCCAAGAGGGTTCCCAGACCTTCCTCCAAACCAGTGGGCAGAGGCTCAAAACCAAGTTCTATCCCTGCTCGCCATCAGAGCTATTCATCCGGTTCAAGTGGAGCACATAGGTCAAGGGTTTTAGTCCACACTCTTCCTGGTACCCAGAAAAGTGGGCTCTTGGTGCCCAATCCTGGATCTTTTAATTCTCAACACCTTCCTGGTGGCACCAAAATTCAAAATGCTTACCCTGCAACAGCTTCTACCTATGCTAACCAAGGATGCCTGGCTAGTCACCCCATACTTAAAAGAAGCCTATCTGCACATCACTATAAGGGAGTCATGCAGGAAGTACCTACATTTCGGGGCTAGATCTATGTATTGTCAGTTCTCTGCACTTCCCTTTGGCTTATCCACTGCGCTCAGAGTATTCACAAAATGTCTGGCTCCAAGCGTTGCATACTGCAGGCAGAGAAATATCCAAATTTACCTGTGCTTGGACGACTGCCTGATTCAGGCAGACAGTCAGGAATTGCTGTTGCAGTACCTGACGTTTGTGAAAAACCTCCTCACTTCCCTGGGGTACACCATCAATGAAAAGAAATCAAAACTGGTACCCAGTCAAAGGATTGTATTCCTGGGAGCAAGCTTGGATACAACATCCCAGATAGCATTCCCACCCTGCAGGAAAAACAAGTCTATTTGACAGCCTACTTCAAACAAATGGCCACCAGAACCCAGCTATCTGCAAGAAAAATACTGCAGGCCCTAGGGTTCATGGGCTCATGTATACTGCTAATTCCATATGCAAGACTGCATATGAGGAGACTTCAGTGGTACTTGAAAAGTCTTTGGTGCCAACATTCTCAGGACCTGGAAACGGGCATTCCTGTTATACCCTGTCTAAGGACAGAGTTTCTTTGGTGGGTAGAAACATGTAACCTCAAGGGACTGCCCTTTACTCAACCCCAAGCCGCCCAGACCCTAACCACAGACGCATCAGACTATGCCTGGGGAGCACACATGGATGGCATATGGATTCAGGGCCACTGGAGCCCAAGTCAGATTCATCTGCACATCAACCAGAAAGTGATGCTAGCTGTGCAGAATGCCCTGACCGCTTTCAGATCCCTAATCTTTCCAGGTCAACTTCTAATAAAAACAGACAACACCACAGTTATGTTGGTACATCAACAAGCAGGGGGGAACACATTCCTACCCACTCTGCAGGCTAGCCATAGCTCTGTGGAATATGGCATTGGACATGCAAGTCCATCTGCAAGCTCAATTCCTACCAGGCAAACAAAATTCACTGGCAGAAGACTTGAGCAGATATCTTCTAGACCCACATGAGTGGCAGTTAGAGCCCAGCATCTTCAAACTTCTGGTTCAGAAATGGGGGACCCCAGAGGTGGACATTTTTGCCTCCCCCCTGCAACCACTAGCTCAGCATATTCTGCACCAGGAACCCACACAGCAGGGCCTGGAAAGTATATGCTGTATCTTTTCAGTGGGTAAATCTCTCAGTTTATGCATTTCCACCTCTGCCCCTTCTCTCAAGAGTATTACTTAAAATAAGGTAGGACATACCGAGGACAATTCCAGCACTGGTACCCACTCCTGCACAGCCTGACATCGGTGCCACCATGGCACCTACATCCGAACCCTACCCTGCTCTCTCTCAGCAGGAGGAGCAGATTTTGCATAGGCAAATGCAAATGCTAAAGCTTCCAGCCTGGCTTATCTCTTGAATCCTATCCCAGTAGCTCTAAGCAAACAGGTGCTGGACGACATTCTTTAAGCCAGAAGACCCAGTACTAGAAAATCCTATGCTTATAAGTGGAAAAGATACTGCTCATGGAGCCTAGCTAAAGCAGAGGACACAACTCTGCCCTCCCTGAATTTAATTTTGGATTAATTAGCAGATCTACTCCACAAAGGCCTGTCCTTCTCTTCCATTAAGATTCATGCGTCAGCCATTTTGGCTCATTACAACACTGAGCCCACCTCTCTTCTCGCACCCTCTTATCAAGCAGTTCCTGAGAGGGGCAAATAACTTAAGGCATCAAGGAGAGCACCCACCCCTGCTTGGGACCTTAACTTTGTACTGGAAAAGCTCACACTTCCACCCTTTGAGCCTGCAGCATCAGCAGACTTAAAATTCCTCTCTTGGAAAACAGCATTGCTTCAAGCCATCACTTCCGCTAGAAGAGTATCTGAACTACAAGCACTTATGGCTGTGGAACCCTTCATTATTTTCCATGCTGACAGGGTCTCCCTCAGGACAAACCCTTCCTTTATGCCTAAAGTGGTGTACAGTGTGGCTCTCAATCAATCCATACATTTGCCAACCTTTTTCCCTAATCCTCAAAGTGAAGGGGAAAGGGTCTTGCACTCCTTGGATGTGCACAGACAACTCAAATTTTACCTGGATAGGACCAAGGGCTTCAGAAAATCAAACCCGCTATTAGCTTTGCAACTGGGGCAGAGGGCAAGGCCATTTCTGAGCAAACTGTATCTAAATGGATAGCACATTGCATCCATTTCTTTTGCAAGCACCATGGGAAACCAACACCGCAGGGGGTCAGAACACACTCCACTAGGGCAAAATCTACCTCTACTGCATTTCTCAGGGAAGTCCCTACCAGGGACATCCTGGAAGCTGCTACCTGGAGTTCAGTACACACTTTCACCAAGCACTACCTTTTGCCTATCTTCTCCAAATCCAGGGCAGGCTTTGCAACAGCAGTCCTACAGGGCATTCTAGCCAGCCCTAACTCTTCCTGACTGCCCCCACCCTTCAGCTTTTGGAATCCACCCAAGTGTGAT
The DNA here is from genome assembly GCF_019279795.1 of Protopterus annectens. NCBI lineage: Eukaryota > Metazoa > Chordata > Ceratodontiformes > Protopteridae > Protopterus > Protopterus annectens. Next base: position 1,390,994,924 of record NC_056728.1, read on the forward strand.
GACTGCAACAGTGAAACAGGGAGAACATAGTACAGTTGCGTACACTTACCGTAAATGTAGATGTTTGAGTGTATTCACTGTTGCAGTCCTGCTTTCCCTCCCTCCAACCCCCTGTTCCCCCCCCCCTTAATCTCTCTAGGCCTTTACCCCCTCTTTTTTCAGGGTAATGGGTATTGGTATTTACTTTACTGGTGGTGTTTTCCTCCACCATAACTTAGCTCCCTTTTGGGGGGCTCCTGACATTTGGGGCAAGAAAAACTGATGTAATGGCGTTGGCTGCCTCTTTTTTATACCCCTGACGACCTAACATCAGTTCTGGAGCAACAGCAACTGATGCAGAAATACTAAGTGTCTGGTATTCGGGCCGACTGAAGGTTACCGGGTTACCTGCAGGCAGATAACCCAAGTGTGATGACTGCAACAGTGAATACACTCCTAACATCTACATTTATGGTAAGTGTACACAACTGTACTTTCTACCTGAAAGGAATTAGCTTTCAGGGGTCAGATAGTCCAGACTACTGAGGCTCTTACTTTTGTCTTTACAGATACCTGTCTAGATAGCCTTAGGGTATAGGATGTTGGAAGAAAAATATGGCCTGGCAGAGGCTTACATCCCTCACACACACTGCTGCAGCTCTATTTGTTAGGCGGAATCCCTTCTAAACAAGGAAGCTGTTGCCTTTGCCTGCATTTTTCAACTCTGAAAGACTTGGCCTGTTCTTCCAAATTTTCTTATCAGTATGCTCTGATAGAGACATTGAGGACACCAGTTCTTCAGGCTCCTCTCAGGAGGATGTATCATTTGGGGAGACTGTTCCTTATTAAGGAGCACTTCAAGACCTTCAAAGATCTCTGAGTCCATGAAGTATTACATAGATCTTCTGTACATGGGAAACCAAATGGCATCTCCCCCCCCCCCTCAGGTGTTCCAGGCTATAGATGACACATTTGAGTCTGTACCCTTGGGGCTTGCTTTCTAGTCATGTGCTCCTTCAGATGAGATGTTAAACTTGTGTCTTAACTGCTTGAGATTTGGTGGAAACGTAGATGTGTACATTGTCCCACGGCAGGTATCGAAAAGAGTAGGTGAAGTCCCATAGTGTTCAGTCCAGTTTTCTCTTCATCAGAATGAATACCACCTTGAATCCTGTCTGAAAAGAGGCCACTGGCCTAGTGGGATGGGTCTGTATTACTTCATTGAAAGCTAATTGCATTGTATCTCCATGTATCGAAGAAAATACATCAAATGTTCAACTAATTATTTACCCAGAGAAAGTAAGGACTTGGTCAGCATTCCAAAAGTTGCACACAGCACAGTATTTCAAACCCATCCAGTGGGGGGGCTGATATTTGTACTAATGCATCTATGAATTTCCAGTACTCTTTTTGAAGCTGTGGGATCTTTTACATCCACCTGAGCTACCACCAACTTGGGCAGATAGGACCTCTGTTTGAAGTCTTCTCCGAATGACAACATGCCCCTTATGCTGTACTACAGTCAATCTGTCTGATGTGGAAATAGAACCCACAGCCTCCTGCACCAAAGGTGAGTGTATTGCCCTTTGCGCCACTGACACTGCATACTCCAGGAAGCTTTGGCAACAACAGTCATCCTGCTACAGGGTGACCTTTCTTATTCCTTCTTTCAGGAAAGCATTCTGTTGAGTTCAAAAAGTATAACACAAGTAGGACAGGCCAGCGATAATGACTCCCAACACAAAGCAAACCAACCAAAACAAAATACAAACTGCAGAGGCTCCAAACAATAGAAAAACAATTCCAGAGAAACACTCAGAAGCCGAAAGAAACATTTGATTTTTAGTGCTTTCATTTTATTAAGTGCAAAACTACTTCAGATAAAACAGTGAAAAAAAATCTCCAGGCCAGCAATAATCCCATGTGGGAGATGCAGATCCTTAGCATGTATGCCTTGGACTTTACCTGGGGGGAGTGCATTTTGTATAGCCTGAAAGTACAGGAAACATGAGGCAAATGTGTACTATGAAACCATATTAATTTTGAAGTTGATAGTGGTATTGATGGTGCTTAGCATCGAGCTGATTTTCTGGCCACAGTAAGTGTTAACTGCACCACATTTTTAATGTAGTACGGAACCAAGCAAAGAGGCAATTGCAATTACTAGCTCTACAGACTGTTACTCATAGAATATGATCTGGGATCCCAACTGGGATTGCATCTCCAGGAGTTAACATTCTCTCAGCCTAGATATAGTGATATACAAATTAAACAGGGCCACATTCATTGCTACAAATAAAAGCTGGATCCCAAATATTCATTTTTTCATATTCAAAAGTTTTCCATATTTGCTTGCAGGAAGACATTGATTTACACCTTTAGTACCTGTTTAGGAGAGGTTGTGATTTATGCCTTTTCTCCATTACATGTTATACGCAGGTTATTATAGAAGAACAAAATGGATAAGACCAAAATGCCTCCTACTACCACCCCCTCTCCCCCATGGTCAATTTAGCCCCCCCCCCAACTAATGCAGGTAACAAGGGAGGGTTCTCTTCTGTGTATAGCTGGTTAAGCTTTTAACCCAGGGTGGGGAAAGATGTATGGGTCTCTATACAGTCTTTCAAGGATCCCCTCTCCGAGGAAGTAATAGGTATTTCTCAAGAAACTAGAAGGCCTTGCACAAGTTAGGCTTTTTTGTGTAAATGGAGAAGGTTTTTCTTTCCTTTGGATGCTATAATCCCTTTGGAGCCCGAGGGACCAGGGATCATTCAGTACTTAAAGCCTTTTTCAGACCACCTTTGTTGTGCCTCTGTTAAAGTTAACAGTTCTGTATCTTCTTATCTTTTCCTGTCTTCTCATCCCCTGGCTAAACATTTCCTCAGAGGGACATTGTACTTGAAACTCTCTAGAAAAACATGCTTCCCCATGGAACCTTTAATTATCATCAACTCCCTTTTTCCCCATTCGGGGTCAGGGTGTCATGTCACTTGTCACCATCTCTTTCAGTTCAGTGCCACTCTCCTACCTTTTTTGACAGTCATGCCTATCGCAGGTGGTCTTGTATACAGTGTGTACACCTCTTTGCTGGACACCCTCTTTTCCTCTTGCCTTCTTCCTGTCTGTCCCAAATCATCTTCACTGTTTTGTCTTCTGCTTTTCTGCTCATGTGCCTGAACCATGGTGATCTGTTCTCTTTGAACTTCTCTGCAGTTGGAGCTACTTTGGCTTTTGCTCTGTCAGCATTTCTTTGTCCCTCAGTGGGTATCCTACCACCCTTCTTGGGCGCTTCATCTTCCAGTATCTCTAGCCACCACAACTGCTTTGCCTTTACTGCCTATGTTTCTGTCCTGTAGAGTAGTATTAATCACACTACTGTTTTGTACGCCTTACTTTTCAGCTTTTTTGCATTCTTCTGTCCTACATCACCTCTGACACACTGTGCTTATTGACCGTAGCCCCTGTCTGTCTAGCTTTGATCCTCATTTATGTTTCCCTACTTCTTAACTACTCCCCTGATACATGAAGCTCTTAATCTGTTCCACTATTTTCCCTTCTATCTCAATTCTCAGTACTTCTTATTTTGCCATTTGCTGCCATTACATCTGTTTTATCCTATGTCTCTTCAGTTTTGCATTCCATTCCCCTATCCTTTGCAGAAGTTCTTGCTGTGAGTCTGCCTGTAATGCCACATCATCTGCATACAGCAACTTTGTTGATCTATCCCCTCTGACCTGTTTACTAATGTAGTCCATCATCAATGTGAATAGCAGTGGGCTAAGAACTGAACCCTGATGCACACCCAATCCCACTAGGAATCCCTCTGTGAGACTTAACCCATTCTTACTTGAGTGATTGGGTCCTTATACATAGCCTGCGCTAGTACTGCCAGTGTTTGAGAGTTCAGACCAAGCAGGACTGTGTAAATCAGCATTTCTAAGAATGCTGAATTGGATTCTTTCCTTACTTCTATCATCTTTAAGGGTCTATATTAAAACATCGAAGTTTCAAAACTTAGAATGTTCTAATATCAAACCCTATTCAGCGAAAGCTGAAAACATCGAACATACAGAACAGCAATTTTTTTCCTAGGGAAAAAACATGCTGTTCCAAAACACATACACACAACACAAGCACACCAAACAGCAATCCACACGTATACACCAAAAATCTTACACCTAACCCTACACTAAACTATACACACACCACTAACTATCCACTTACCTTAACCCAAACCCTAACCCTAAGGTCCGTCACTATCGCACTCTCACCTCACCCTAACTCACCTACCCTGCCCTAACCCTCACATCTACACAATCGCACACATACCTAACCCTAATTACCGTAACCCGCACTCAATCGCACACTTACCTGAACCTGACCCGTAACTTTCCACCACAGTGCTGAAAATACTGAAGCAACAGAAACAGACAACCAAATTCTTTCCCTGGGAAAAAATTTGGTTTTCTGTTGCTTTGATGTATTCAGCTTTCACTGAATAGGGTTCGATATTAGAACATTCGAAGTTTTGAAACTTTGATATTCTAATATAGACCCATCTTTAACTATCAGTTTCACTGCAAACATTGGATCTGTTGTGCTACATCCTGATCTTATCTAAACTGAACTGTTAATCTCCCTCCTTACTTTCTGCTTATTCATTTATCAGTCACCCCCTCCAGAGCTTTCATTCAGTGTAACCCTCAAGTTTCAGTACCTCTGTACTGCCCACAGTTGTGGATGCCCACTTTATTTTTGCACACTGGCACTAGCTTGCTTATTTTCCACTCACCTGGGATATGCCTTTCTCTACATACTGAGGAGTACTCTCAGGCTCCATTTCTTTCTTCTCATCCAATATCTTGATCATACCTGCTGTGACCTGATCTGAGCCTGCTTCTTTCCCTGACTTCATTTTCCTTAGTGCTGTTCTTACTACTACTATGGTGATCGGTTCTTCCTCTTCTCTCATTGTAGGCTGTCTGGGGCAGTACAGCTTCTGTGGGTTTTTCTTTATTCAGAAGCTCTTGAAGTACTCCTTCCATTTGCTTTTGATGTCCTGTGATCTGGTGAACAGTTTTGTTGTTGGGATTGTTTACGAAGGATGACTTTTTCTTTGTCTTGGTGTTTTAACCTGGTAAAATGTTTGTGCCATCTGCTGAGTCACTTTTCAGAAGCTGGTAGTGTGCGTCTGCCTTGCTCTTCACTATTACATCTGATATTTTAGCCTCTTTGTTCACCAACCAGTATTCCCTATTTACATGGTCTGTCTTTTCTGTCTCCACTTTTTCCTACACTCCTCTTTTGATGACTTCCTGGATTTTTGCATTTCACCACCAGCTTTCCTTATTTCCATACCTCCCTCAGCCTCATATCTGTTCTGTAGTCCCCACACTTGTTTTGAGGCATTGCCATTTCTTCAACTCCACCTATTTCCTCCTCTTCCTGAGGTGCTAGAGCCCTGAGTAATTCCTTGAATTCGTGAGCTTTCTCTCCATTCAATGTCCAGGTCTTCAGCCTAGTCTGTGGCCTTGGAGCCTTTTCTGATCACTTCTTTCGGCTGATTGTGGCAACCATTGGATGTTGTTAGTGTTTCACTGTTGCAGTTATCACATTTGGGGTTATCCCTGCCAGGGTAGCCGCCGGCCCGAATACCAGATACTTAGTATTTCTGCGTCGGTTGCTGTTGCTTGAGGACTGACGTCAGGTCGTCAGTGGTATAAAGTAAGGCAGCCAATGTTCATCGTGTTGCACTGTTGCAGTCATTGCAGTTGGGTTATCCTGCTGACAGGCTACGCGCAGTCGGCCTGAGTTCAAAAGTCTAGGTTCGGCATCGGTTGCTGTCACCTCTTCCCCGACGTCAGTGCGCCAGGGGTATACAAGATGCAGCCGATGCCATTTTCTTCAGTCTTTCTTGCCATGTGGTGCCCGAAGTAAAAGCAGTTCGCAAGTGCCGGTCGGCTGACTCCTGAAGTTTTCAAATTCGAATTTCAGATCCAAAGTCTTCATTAAAGCTAAGTACCCCATTGGGGAAAATTTTTTCTTGCTCCAGACCGATGTCAGAAAAAGTTAATAACTGTATTTCTTGTGGGAAGCAAGTACATCATAAGGATTTTCATTCTTACTGTATTCCTTGCCTAGGCCCTAACCATAACGTTGCTAGTTGTCTGTTTTGTGCTAGATTTAACCAACGCACTATTAAGCGTCGGTACGATTTTGCATTTCATTACTTTGGCAGAAGATTTAATTATATAATGCCATCGGATCAGCCGACTACCGGAGTTTATAAAAAAGAAAAAGAAAAGGACAGGCATCCGAGATCCAAAACAGACGAGGCTTCTTCTAGGCATGTCGCCGGTTCTCAGTGAGGCGCTTTCGCAGCCCCTGACACCCGCTACCTCAGAGCCACAGGCCGCTTCCGACTCCCACGTGGAGGCAACTGGGCCTCTATAAGCTCAAGGTATTGGACACTCTGAAACTATTCCTTCAGATGGGTCCGGAGCCGCTGAGCAGGCATCGGCTTCTGAGGGTGTTTTCAGGCCTACACAGTTATATGTGAAAACCTACTTCAGCTACAAAGACTAAAGCAGCTCTAAAGACAAAGAAACAAGTACAGCATTCACCTGGACAGGCCTCCATGCCTAAAAAACAGATGCTTAAAATGTCCGAAGACCTTATTACTTTAATCAGGGGTTCCCATCCCTCTCCTGAAAAGAGGCCTAGGCAAGAGTTAGAATATTAATCTTCAGACCAGGTTTCCATTTTCTCCGATTCCTCCTCTGAGCAGGATTACTCTATTCCTCCCTATGAGGATTCTGATGCTTTAAAATCTATCCCTTCAGCCTCTCCTGAGGATTATTCTTTTGGGGAAACACTGCATACTGTGAGGGAGCATTTCCACTGGGAGAGCCAAGATTACTCAGAATCCAAGAAAAGGCTTAGAAATTTCCTTTTATTGCCCCAGCACAGGCCCCCTTGCTATCCCGCCTGTTTTAGACATTGTAGATGATGTATTTACAGAGTCCAGTTTTTCTCCAGACTCTTTACCTCCAGCCCCTGTTAAGCCAGACAGATACTACAGGGTTCCTGATTCACATAAATTTATCTCTAAGAACCCTGCAGCTGGCCCAGAAACCATTTCTCAGGGTCCCAAAGGGGTCAAGGCTTCTACTGCAAAAAACCCTATCCCCTCTGATAGGGATTCTAGGGCCCTAGACAGATGGGGCAAAAAGATTTATACCTCTGCCACCTTGGCTGTAAGAGCTTTAAATTGCCAATTTCATATGCTTAAGTATCAGCAATATCTTATATCTTTGCTTAAACAGAAAATGCCAGCAAATACAGAATGTGCAGACAAAGAAATGCAGGATTTATTGCATGCAGCTGAACAAGTTGGAAAGCGTACTTTGCAATGTGGTTTTGATTCTCTTGAGGCCTCCTGCAGGGCCGCTGTTACAGGTTCTGTCATTAGGAGGCATGCTTGGTTAAAAGAACAAAATTTGCCGGATCATGTTAAAGCAAAACTATTAGACGTTCCTTTACAGCATGATACTTTGTGTGGTGCTAAAGCAGAAGAGGTGTTGAAGAAAATGGAAGACAAGGCTAAATCTATGCAAACAGTCAAGGATTTCTTGCAGGTACAGCCTCCCAGATTTAGCAGGAACTGGCCTACAAAAAATTGGCCCTTTCCTGTGTCAGATAGACCACAGAGGGGCAGATACAGACACCCCAGAGGCAGATCACAGCCCCAAGGCTCATACAGGCCTAAACAATGGGGTGCTTCTACCTCCAAGAGCAGAGAGGAAAAATCACAGCCATACAGGAAACAGTCTGAATGACTTTCCTTTTCCAGCACCAAGCACTTATCTTTTGGCAGCCCCTTTGGGGGGAAAGCTAGCACTTTTTTCAAAAAATTGGCATATGATCACCCAGGACAAATGGGTTCTAAATATAGTTTCACAAGGCTACAGGATCCACTTTCACACCCTGCCAAGGCAAAACGGTATGCCAGACCTGCCACGCAATCAATTGGCAGAGGCACAAAAACAAGTTTCATCCCTCATGGACATGAGGGCCATTCAACAAGTACCAGAACAAGAGCAGGGTCACGGATTCTATTCAAGACTGTTCTTGATACCCAGAAAAGACAAAGCCTGGAGACCAGTACTGGACCTATCTATTCTAAACACATCTCTGGATATTCCAAAATTCAAAATGTTGACTCTACAGCAGCTTCTGCCCATGTTAGGCAAGAAAGCTTGGCTTGTGACTTTAGATCTAAGAGGCATACCTGCATGTCCCAATCAGACAAACATGCAGAAGATACCTCACACTCAAAGCTGGCTGAATGCACTACCAGTTCTCTGCACTGCCCTTTGGCTTATCTACTGCGCCCAGGGTCTTCACAAAGTGCCTGGCACCAGTAATTGCATTTTGCAGACAGAGGAATACAAGCATATCCTTACTTGGACGACTGCCTTATTCAAGCGGAGAACAAAGACATTCTACTACAGCATCTGGCATTTGTAAAAATATTACTGACAAGTCTAGGGTACACAGTAAACGAGAAGAAATCAAAACTCGTACCCTCTCAAGAGATAATATTCCTGGGTGCAAGCTTAAATACAACTGCACAGATGACTTGTCTCATGACAGACAACTGACTACTTATTTCAAAATGTTGGCAACAAAGACCCAGTTATCTGCAAGAACAATTCTGCAGGCCTTGGGTTTCATGGCATCCTGCATTCTGCTAATTCCATATGCAAGACTGCATATGAGGAAACTTCAATGGTATCTAAAAAGTGTTTGGACTCAACGTTGCCACAGCCTGGAAACAATAATTACCCTCATTCCCTGTCTGCAACAGGAGTTTCGATGGTGGGCAAAAGCCTGTCACCACAACACGGGACAGCCATTCACCTTACCCACAGCCAGGCAGACATTGACAACAGATGCATCAGATTACGCCTGGGGCCACATATGGCAGGAAGATGTATTCAGGGCACATGGTCCGCAAGTCAAATGCATCTACATATCAATCAAAAAGAGATGCTAGTTGTTCAAAATGCCCTTCAAGGATCAACTTCATCCAAGACCACTATTAATAAAGACGGACAAGACTACAATCATGTGTTACATAAACAAGCAGGGAGGCACACATTCCTACCCCCTCTGCAGGCTAGCCATGACCTTGTGGCACACAACATTGACTTACCAAGTACATCTGCAAGCTCAATTCCTGCCAGGAAGGAAAAATACTCTGGCAGACAAACTAAGCAGAAACCTAATGGATCCCCAAGAGTGAAAATTGGATCCACAAGTCTTCAGCATGATAACAAGGACCTGGGGATGCCCGGACATAGACCTATTTGCCTCCCCTCACAACTACCAACTACAAAGATTCTGCACAAGGACTTATCACAAGCAAGCATGGAAAGTGGATGCTGTATCTTTCAGCTGGAAAAATCTAACAGTATATGCTTTTCCTACTCTGCCTCTCCTCCCCAAGGTACTCCTCAAGGTCAGACAAGAGAAACCAAAAATGATACTGATTGCCCCAGACTGGCCCCGCCAGCACTGGTACCCAATCCTAAAGAGCTTGTCTCACTGCCCAGCCTGGACATTACCTCATATTCCTCACTTATTGACCCAACAAGACAGTCAGATACTGCACAGCCAACTCAAAACCTTAAACCTGGCAGCCTGGCAGATAATATAGCCTCTCAAGACGCACCTTCTCTCTAAGGCAGTGATGGATGTTATTTTGGAGGCCAGGAGGCCTAGCACCAGAAAATCTTATGCAGACAAATGGAAGAGATTCTGTGCTTGGAACCAAGCACAAGGTATTGATACGATTGTTCCAAATATTCCTCAGATTTTGCAATACTTAACTGAGATGCTGGATAAAGGCCTTTCCTTTTCATCAATTAAAATTCATGCCTCTGCCATTTCAGCTCATTACAATACAGAACCACCTATTTTTTTCTCATCCGTTATTGAGGCAGTACCTCAGAGGGGCCAAAAATATAAGACCTCCAAGGAGAGCACCAGTACCAGCATGGGACCTCAACTATGTCTTGGAAAAACTCACACCGCCTCCGTTTGAGCCAGCCTCTGCAGCAGACATAAAATTCTTATTCTGGAAAACAGCTCTGCTCCCAGCAATAACCTCCGCTAGAAGAGTCTTAGAGTTACAGGCACTCATGGCTGTGGATCCTTTTATCATTTTCCATCCTGACAGGGTTTCACTGAGGACAAACCCTACATTTATGCCTAAGGTACTGCCCAGTGTGGTCCTTAAGCAAACAATTCATTTGCCTACTTTTTATTCAAACCCACAGAATAAGGGTGAGAGAATTCTGCATTCTTTGGACATTCACAGACAGCTACGCTTCTACTTGGACATAACTAAAGCTTTCAGAAAGACTGATCAACTTCTAGTGGCATATGCTGCAGCATCACAAGGAAAGCCCATCTCAAAACAGACTATTTCAAAGTGGATAGGCCATTGCATTTGTTTCTGCTATTAACAGCATGGCAAATCCGTGCCTGAGGGCATTAGGCCACATTCAACCAGAGCAGCAGCCACTTCAGCAGCCTTCCTCAGAGGAGTACCAACCAAAGACCTCTTAGAGGCTGCAACTTGGAGTTCAGTGCATACCTTTACAAAGCACTATCACTTACCTCTCTACTCTAAATCCAGGACAGGCTTTGCCACTGCAGTTCTGCAGGGCCTTATAGGCTCCTCCTAATCCTATTTAGCTCCAGCCTCCCAACCTTAGCTTCGGGATTCAGCCCAATTGTAATGACTGCACAGTGAAACACTATGAACATAGTACAGTTGTGTACCTACCATAAATGTAGATGTTAGAGTGTATTCACTGTTTCAGTCCAGGTTACCCTCCCACCATCCCCCTTTTTTCTTTGCTGGGACCTATCTGTACTTTTCTACTCTATACAACCTATGTGGTGTATTTGCTTGTAGATGAAGGAAAAGTTGTTTTTTGTGCATGCATGTTTATTAGCATAATTTAGCCTACCATTTTAGGGGCACCTGACATCTGGGGCAAGAAAAACTGAAGAAAATGGCGTCTGCTGCATCTTGTATACCCCTGGCGCACTGACGTCAGGGAAGAGGCGACAGCAAATGACGCTGTACCTAGACTTTGGAACTCGGGCCGACTGCGGGTAGCCTGCCAGCAGGATAACCCAATTGTAATGACTGCAACAGTGAATACACTCGAACATCTACATTTATAGTAGGTACACAACTGTACTACACCATTAAGTAAGGCAGCCAACGCCATTACATCAGTCTTTCTTGCTGTGGATCCCGAATCAGAAGCAGTTCGCACAAGTGCTGTTCAGCAGCTACCTGAGTTTTCATTTCTAAATTGAAGTGGAAGTCTTCTAAAGCTAAGTAGCCCATTGTGGATCCTTTTTTTCTTGCACTAACCGATGTCAGAAAAAGTTAATTGTCTCGCCTGTGGAAAGCAAATACCATACCGAGACTTCCACTCTTACTGTGTCACTCGTCTAGGCCCAGACCACGACGTCCCCCATTGTTGCTTCTGTGCTTTAATGCCAGAACTATCAGTCATTGGGCCCTTATTGTAGCCAGATATTTTCGTTTACAGTCCTCTAATTCCGATATGGCTTCGGTAAGCCATCCGACAGCAGATCTTCCAAAAAAACGTACAGATAGACAGACAGACCACACAGGTCCAAACTACCGACTATGCTTCCATTAAGCTAGCCATCAGTCCTCTGGTACTCAGCTAGCCACTTTCGCAGCCCCTGATGCCTGCTTCAGTTGATTCGCAGACCGCTACAGAGAACCTTTTGAAGGCCGGTATGCTGCAAAACTCTTCTTCATCTAAGGATCCTGCGGTCGTCTCTACCTTGAATGGGTCCAGAGCCGCTGAGCAGGCATCTGCTTCTGAGGAAGTCCTTCGCAGCACAGAATCTCGACACAAAGCGCCATCTTCTTTCACGACTACCGTTCTTTCGATAACAACTGAGCTCCTTAGACCCAGGGTTTGAACCACACCCAAAAGTCCGACTACCCACTCTCAGGCGCCTGCTACTTTGACTCAGTCTCAAATGCTTAAAATGGCAGAAGACCTTATTATGCTGATCAGGGGAAGCCAAGCTTCCCCCTCAGAAAGAGAAGAGATCTGTCCCCGGTAGTTTTGTCTGAACAAGAGTCAGATGAATTTGATGCATCTGACTATGAAGACATGCAAGCCCTCTCCACTTATGAGGATTCTGATGCAGAGGAATCCATTCCTTCAGCCTCTTCCCCCTGAGGATTTTTTCTTTGGGGAAACCCTGCATACTTTAAGGGAGCATTTTCAAGGGAGAGTCAGGACTACCCTCATTCTAAAAAGACTCTGGGAATTCTTAGATCTTCTGCAACACAGACCCTTGGCCATCCCCCCAGTCCTGGATGTGGTGGATGATTTCCTTGAATCCAGCTTGACTTCTGATGCCCTACCTCCTGCTCCCAGAAAACCAGTACTATAGAGTCCCTGACTAATACAAATCTTTTTAAAAATCCAACAGCTGACCCTGAGGTCCTTTCTCAAGGGCCTAAAGGGATTAAAGCAACCTCTGCTAAGAATCCCACCTCCTTCAGACAGGGATTCCCGGGCATTGGACAGATGGGGTATAAAAGTATACACCTCAGTTACTCTTGCTGTCAGGGCACTAAATTGTCAGTTCCATGTGCTTAAATATCAGCAACATACCTTGGAACTCCTTAAACAAAAAATGTCTTCCTTTTCAACTTGGGCAGAATCTAAAGATTTACAAGACTTAATGCATTCTGCAAGTCAAGTAACTAAATACACTTTGCACTGTGGCTTTGATGCCCTAGAAGCTTCTTGCAGGGCAGAAGTCACTGGATCTGTCATTAGAAGACATGCATGGCTTAAGGAACAACCCATGCCAGACCATGTCAAATCTAAATTGTTGGATGCATCCTTGCCCAAAGATAACTTATTTGGCACTAAGGCAGAAGAGGTCTTAAAGATGGAAGAAAAAGCAAAATCTATGCAAACAGTTAAAGATTTCTTACAGGTCCAGCCCCCTAGGTTCAGCAGGCATTTTCCCTCCAAGCACTGGTCCTTTCCTGCTCCGAGTAAAGAGGCCTAGCCTAGGCCCCATGGAAACAGACCCCCCCCCCCCCAGACAGCAGCCCCAGGGAATGCAGAGATCTAAGCAGTGGACTACCTCCACTTCAAAAACAGGGAGTTCTAAGCCACCCCCTTATGGTAAGAACTCACAATGACTCACCTACTCCTGACCTCACCTCTGCCAACCTTTACTTACCCCTAGGAGGAAAACTCTCCTTTCACTCAAGCACCTGGGCCACCATTACCAAGGACCAGTGGGTTCTGAACATTGTGTCTCAGGGATACAAATTCTCCTTCCACTCCCTTCCAACCCCAAAAGGATTCCCAGATCACCACCAAATTGGTGGGCAGAGGCCCAAAAGCAAATCCATTCCCTGCTCTCTTTGAGGGCAGTAGAGCACGTTCCTGCAGAGCAGATAGGCCAAGGCTTCTACTCCAGACTTTTTCTGGTGCCCAGAAAAGAGGGTACCTGGCACCCCATCCTGTATCTTTCTATTCTAAACACCATCCTAGTGATTTCAAAATTCTCACCCTCCAGCAGCTGCTACCCATGCTGTCCAAGGACGCCTGGCTAGCCACCCTGGATCTAAGAGGCCTACCTCCACATTCCTATCAGGGAATCATGCTGAAAATATCTGCTTCAGTGCAGGATCTCAACACTGTTTCGGACCATTTCTAGCTCTTTTGTAGTTCCCTGTTTAAAATCCGCCTCTGGGCGTTTTTTTCTGGCTATAATACTCAGACAAGCTCCTCGTGGTCCTGCAGAGAGTGGTGCTAGCTACAGAGAACTCAGAAAAGCAACTGCTTTCTGGATTTAAGTATCTTTGCTGTTTTTTTTACTTGGAATAGCTTCTCTAGCTTACACTAAACAAGCTTAAACTGTTTTTTTTAGCTGTTTGCTGCATTATTTTAAAATCTGCACTTAAAGTTACTTTTTAGTCAAGTTTGATCGAAAGTTTGTTTGTTTAATTTAACTGTTGAGGCTGCCCACTAAAGTGTGCTAGCCAGTGTAACTGATTTATCACTGTTTCTGCATTTTCTGTGTGTTTCTATCTAAAAATCAAAAAAATAATCCTTGTTTTCCCGCCTCTCCTCGACTAGTTTAGACCAGTTTACAGGCATTGCTGTATTCTGGGCTGTGGTGTAGTTCCTGTGTTGTCCATTACCTTACTTGGATAGAAGGAAGTTTCTTTGCTCACCAGTGGGAGTGGGGAGCCTTGAGCAGCCTACCTGTCCCTGCAGGAAGTGACCTCAGCACAAGAGCTGTAGTAATTGGTTGTTTTGGACCATTTCTAGCTCTTTTGTAGTTCCCTGTTTAATATCCGCGTTTGCATGGCTTTGCGCGGTTGTGCTCATAGCGCAGCGCCGGTTAAACTTCTTCTGGCTCCGCCAAGTCCGCTCTTCAAATTTTCCCTTAAGGAAGCTCTACTCTTAGTTTAATCAGACTACTCGCTATATTATAAGCCTAGCACTTGTTCTCAAAACTTCTCTAAGTAAGCACTCTCGTACTAGTAAACACTACATCCACCTACCACCCCTGTGAATATCCACTTCCCTTAAAGGCACAGCACTCCCTTATACTGTTCTAGCATGTAGAGCGGTAGATTACTGGCATCTTCTCCAGTTCAGCTGGTTAATCTGGGTATCTTGAGACATTGCTACAATTGTCTCGTACACAGACAACCCTCTCCTCCTCCCAACAAACACAAATACATGTGAGAGATGCAACTGTATAGCCAAACTGGAGGCTGAACTCTCTCAACTCAGGGCTGGCATGACCAGACAGGGGGAGATGGTAACCACACACACAACAAACCCAGTCTCACATAGACCTACCACAACTGCAAACCAAACACACAAAAACACAAAGACATACTCGGAGGCTCTAATAAAAAAACTTACCAAAACAACAGAGGCTCCCAAAGCAGACATTCAAAAATCCACCACCTCATAACTAAACACATGCAACACATACTTCAATAAATCAGTGTGTCAATCAATCAATCACAGCCCTTAAGGCCAAACACCATGCCTGATACACTAGTAATAGGTGACTCTATAGTCAGACACACTGATGTCCCGCTTACCAGGCTGAACAAGGAGAAGGGTGACTGTGAGCTGCCTGTCGGGAGCTAGGATCCGCCACATAACACACGCACTCAGGTCACTCCAAAGCAAGTACAAATATGACTCCGTCATTGTCCATGCTGGCGTGAATGACCTGAGACGTACCTCCCTGGACTACATGAAAAGAGACATAGAGGAGCTCTCTGATTATGTAGCCCAGGCTGGTATGACCCTGACCCTGAGCAGCATCTTGCCCTCACCAAGAATGATGCCACAATACAAAGACAAGATGATCAGCTTTAATAATTGGCTCAAGTACTGGTGTCATTCTAAGGGGATCCAATGTCTGTCTGCCTGGGATGACATGTTGGACAAGCCACGCTGCTTCACAATGGACGGCTTGCACCGGTCACCACTGGGCTTCCGGATATTGGCTAAGGCTCTTGCCACCCCCATGGTGCCTTTTTTAGGCAAGGCTCAAAAGACAAACCCACCTCCTTAGAAAACAAAAATGGAAAAAAAACTAAGGGTAATGCTGCTCAACGCCAGAAGTCTAAATCTCAAGATGCAGGCACTCGATGCACTCCTCAGTATGGAGAACATCGACATCTGTGCAGTAACTGAAACCTGGTTCAAGGCTCCTGAGAGCACCCCAGCGCTACCAGGCTATACCTCGTATCATGCTTTTCGGCCCCAAAACCAGGGCCGAACTACAAAGGGAGGGGTAGTGTCCATATTCATCAAGGACACCCACACCTCCAGGTTAGTAGCAACACATGAAGCATCAGAGACCATACAGGTGCAACTAACCATAGGCAAAACTGCTATACAACTGGTAGCATGTTACAGACCACCCTCCCAATCTCAGGAACCCTACTCAGCCTTCCTGAAGACATTGGAGGATATGAATGTATCACAAAATACCATCATACTGGGAGACTTCAACTGCCCAAACATAGATTGGGTACATTATTCTAGCCCTAACACCCTAGCCCAAAGGTTCCTGGAATTCATAAATTTAAATGCACTGGAACAACTAGTCACCTCTCCCACTAGGGGAGATAATATACTAGACCTGATCATCACAAACATGGGGACAAAATGCTCCACACCGGAGGTATACCCCTCACTAGTGAGATTTGACCACAAACTAATCACCCTGGATTATACATATCCCACCTCCACCCCAGCACAAAAGACCACAGTGAAAAACTTCTCAAAAGCAGACTTCACTCTTCTTAAGACTGAGATGGTATCCTTTAAGCCCACTGGGCCAGTGGATACCACATCCCACAATGCCGAATCCTTCACAAATGCTTTCTATGGACATCTCCAAGAATGCATGGATCATGCAATCCCAAATAAATCCAAGTCCCTCTTCACCAAAGGCAAGCATCCTGTCTGGTGGACCTCAGCCATAAACAAATTGTATAACAAAAGAAGGAAGCTACTACACGACAGAGCAAAATCCCATAAAGGGAAGACATCTCTGATCAACATTAGCAGAAAACTACGTTCTCTCATAAAAACATCCAAGGCCAACTTTGAGAGAAAAATCGCTAAGGACACTAAAGATAACCACAAAGCCTTCTTCAGCTATGTTAGAAACCTAGGTGGAAACCCTCAGATATGCTCAAAGTTAGTTCACAACAACAAAAAATACACTGAACCCACAGATATTGCCAACATTCTGGCTGACAGGTTCGGTGCAAATTTCTCCCTCCTCCCCCAAAGAAGAAATACTTATCCCAGCTGAATGTAATCTCCCTGTCATCTCAGATGTCCAAGTGAGAACCGCCCTCAACAAAGCTAAAAACACAGCATCAATGGGACCTGACGGTATCCCGGGTTGCGTGCTCGTGAACTCAAGAGGAGTTAAACCCGCACATAAAAATGCTATTTAACCTTAGCCTTACTACAGGATATGTACCTGAACACTGGCGTACAGCAACAGTGGTCCCACTCCACAAAGCGGGTACCTCTACAGACCCTGGGAACTACTGCCCCATAAGCTTAACCAGCCTGGTCTGCAAAGCTATGGAAAGAATCATTATGGAACTCATAAACAGAGACATAGGGGACCTACAGACACTTGACCCCACCCAGTTCGGCTTTGTAAAGGGCAGATCCTGCCTTTTGAACCTGGTTGACTTTTTCGAAACAGTCACTAGAGCCATTGATGAGGGCAAAGCAGTCAATACAGCCTACCTGGACTTGGCTAAGGCCTTCAACACAATACCCCACTCAGGCATCATAGATAAGCTCAATAGCTTAAACTTAAACCCTTATGTCACTAGATGGGTTGCAAACTGGCTAAAGGACAGAACCCATAAAGTTAAAATCGCTGGAGCAATGTCAAACTCAAAGCCAGTCACAAGTGGTGTCCCACAGGGATCTGTCCTGGGACCCTTCTTGTTCGGCATTTATTTCTCAGATGTTAAAGCAAACATGGGAGGGTTGTGGCTGACAAAGTTTGCAGATGACTGCCAACTAGGCGCCATAGTAGATACACCAGCGGACACATACATCCTACAAAAAGGCCTCACAGAAATGGACAACTGGTGCCGGAGTCACGGCCTTAAACTAAATGCCAAAAAATGTATAGTCATCCCCTTTGGGAAAAACAAAGTACCCACAAATTATCACATAGACAGCAACCCACTGAGTACGGAAAAAGTAATCCGAGACCTAGGGACCCAAGTCGACAGCGACCTCTCATTTGACACCCACGTTGCCAAAGTGGTTAGAAAAACATTCTACCTTGCACACCTCATCATGAAGGGATTCACATCCAGATCCAAGGATGTCATTGTACCCCTATACTCCTCCCTCATCAGACCCATGATTGAGTACAATGCCCCATTTGGTATGTACCTCACCCGGCATTTGCAACAGCTGGAGAGACCACAAAAGTACCTCACCAAGAGGATCAAGGGTCTCCAACATATGTCTTATTCTGCCAGACTAAAGAAACTCCAGCTCTATTCAGTAGCATATCGCCTGCTCAGAGGTGATCTCTGACTGACGTACAAGGCCATGTCCAATCAGGATCTGATGGACATGCTCCACCTCAAAAAAATCCAAATCCATCAGGACCACGAGAGCTAAAGACTTAAACCTCGGCACAAGTATGAATAGGACATGCTGGAGGGATAGATTCATAACCCAGAGGCTTCCCATGCTTTGGAACAAGATCCCAGTTCATGTTAGGCAGTGCCCCTCGCTGACTCTCTTCAAGAGAAATCTTGATGAGTGGATGGGAGATCGTAAGTTTACCCCAGGGGTCACATCTGTGTCACTACTAGACAGGGGCACAGTAAACTAATTCTATTATATAAGGGGACCTTCATTGTGTCACTACTAGACAGAGGCACAGTATTCTAAATCTATTCTGTGCATTTTTGTACCATTTCATGGGGTGGCGAAAGCCACATCACTATGGCTAGGCTTACAAATGTCCCAGGGCAGATAGCCTAGTACTAAACTATGAAACTTTCAGTTCTCTGCGCTTCCCTTTGGCGTATCTACTACTCCCAGAGTTTTCACAAAATGCCTGGCTCCGGCCATTGCCTTTTGCAGACAAAGAAATATTCAGATTTACCCCTGCTTAGACGATTGCTATATTCAGGCAGACAGCCAGGAAAAGCTGCTCAAGCACTTGGCCTTTGTAAAGAGCCTACTAACCTCCCTAGGGAACACAATCAACAAAAAGAAATCAAAGCAGGTGCCCACCCAGAGGATAATCTTCCTGGGAGCAAGACTGGACACAGCATCCCAAATGGCATACCTTACACCGGAGAAGCAAATGTTCCTGTCAGCCCACTTCTCTCAACTGGCCACCAGCCCCCAGCTTTCTGCAAGGAAAATCCTGCAAGCTCTGGGGTTCATGGCATTTTGCATACTCCTCATTCCATATGCCAGACTGCATATGAGGAAACTTCAGTGGTACTTAGAGCCTTGATGTCAACACTCTCAAGACCTGGAAACTGTTCTACCTA
Organism: Protopterus annectens; assembly: GCF_019279795.1. Taxonomy (NCBI): domain Eukaryota; kingdom Metazoa; phylum Chordata; order Ceratodontiformes; family Protopteridae; genus Protopterus; species Protopterus annectens. The sequence goes on from NC_056728.1 coordinate 1,391,014,107, forward strand.
TAATTCCTTGCCTCAGAAAAGAATTTCTTTGGTGGGCAACCGCATGCTCCCACAACAAGGGACTGCCCTTCTCCGCACACCCTGCTACCCAGACCCTCACCACAGACGCATCAGACTACACTTCTGGTGCACACCTGGACGGTAGGTGCATACAGGGCCAATGGAGCCCACAGCAAATCCCCCTGCACATCATTCAAAAAGAGATGATGGCTGTGCAGCATGCCTTGATGGCTTTCAAACCCGTTCTCCTGATCAAAACAGACAACACCACTGTGATGTGGTACATCAGCAAGTAGTGAGGGACTCACTCCTACCTACTGTGCAGGCTGACCATGACCCTTTGGATCACAGCCTCTTCCATGCAACTACACCTGTTAGCACAATACCTACCAGGCTCTCTCAACTCCCTGGCAGACCAGTTAAGCAGAAACCTTCTGGACCCACACGAGTGGCAGCTCAACAGAAGTACCTTCACCCTACTAACTCAGAAATGAGGAACCCTGGAGGTCGACCTCTTTGCCCCCACACCAACCATCAGCTCAGCAAATTCTGCACCAGGGAGCATCACTGCATGGCTTGGAAAGTGGATGCCCTCTCCTTCCCCTGGGTCAGCCTCTCGGTCTATGCCTTTCCTCCCCTACTTCTCATCCCCAAGGTACTGCTCAAAATAAGGGTGGAAAAACCAAGGACCATTCTTATAGTGCCAGACTGGCCCCAACAGCACTGGTACCCCTTGCTGCGCAGCCTGTCGCCACTGCCTCCATGGCATCTTCCTCAGATTCCAAGCCTCCAAACTTAGAGGGAAGGGGAATTCATGCATCCCCAATTGCAGACACTAAATTTGGCAACTTGGCTTATTCCCTAACCCTGAACCAGTCTGCCATCTTCATTAAACCGGTTCTGGATGTTATCCGTGAGGCCAGATGCCCTAGCACCAGAAAGTCTTATGCAGATAAATGGAAAAGGTTCTACACTTGGATCCAGGCTAAGGGGCCAGTATGGCACAGCCCTCCATCCCTCTCGTCCTGGATTACTTAGCTGACCTACCACACAGTGGTCTCTTTCTCCTGTATAAAAATTCATGCCTCTGCTATTTCTGCCCATTTTCCCACTCAGCAGCCCCATTTCCCACACCCTTTGATCAAACAGTTCCTCAGAGGGGCTAGTAACTTGAGACCCCCCAGAAGGGCACCAACAGCAGCTTGGTACCTTTTTTTCTTGGAAAAGCTCACCCTGCCTCCTTTCGAACCAGTATCTTCTGCAGATCTAAAATTTATCTCCTGGAAGACAGCCTTCCTTCTGGCCATCACTTCAGCCAGAAGAGTCTCTGAACTGCAAGCACTAATGGCTGTGGAATCCTTCATAATCATCTTCCATGCAGACCGGGTATCCCTCAGAAGTAGCCCATCCTTCATGCCCAAGGTGGTGTCTAGTGTGGCTCTCAACCAATCAATTCATTTGCCCACCTTCTTCCCTAATCCCCAGAACAAGGGGGGAAGGATTCTTCACTCTCTAGATGTGCACAGACAGCTCAGGTACTATCTGGACAGGACTAAATCCTTCAGAAAGTCTGATCAAATTGGTGGTTAGCTTTGCTACAGGGGCAGAAGGCAAAGCCATCTCCAAGCAAACCATCTCCAAATGGATAGCACACTACATCCATTTCTGCTACAAACAGCATGGTAACCCCCCCCCCCCCAAGGAGGTCAGGATACACTCCATCAGAGCTGCCTCCACTTCTGCAGCCTTCCTCAGAGGAGTCCCCACCAGGGACATCCTGGAGACTGCCACCTGGACATCTGTTCACACTTTCACCAAGCATTACCACCTGCCTCTCTTCTCCAAATCCAGTGCAGCGTTTGCCTCTGCAGTCTTGCAGGGCATCCTAACCAGCCCCTAGCTTCCTTGACTGCCTCCACCCATTTCCTCAGCTTTGGGAATCTACCCAAATGTGATGACTGCAACAGTGAAACAAGAAGATCATAGTAGAATTGTGTACTTACCATAAATGTAGATGTCTGAGTGTATTCACTGTTGCAGTCCTGCTTTCCCTCCCTCCATCCCCATTTTTTTCTCTTTCTCCTTTTGTTACTTTTCTTCCTTGTTGTTCTCCTTTCCTTACAAGGGACATATTGGTATTTATTTTCCACTGGTGGGGTTCTTCCACCAGAACCTGGCTTCCTACTTTGGGGGCTCCTGACAGGTTAGAGCAAGAAAAACTGATGTAATGGCGTCAGCTGCCTTACTTTAAACCACTGACGACCTGACGTCGGTCCTCAAGTGACAGCAACGACTCAGAAATACTAAGTCTCTGGTATTCGGGCTGGCCAAGGGCTACCCTGGCAGGGATAACCCAAATGTGATGACTGCAACAGTGAATACACTCGAACATCTACATTTATGGTAAGTGTACACAACTGTACTTTTATGTGGGCAAATATTTCAACGGGGGTGACTTTTCAATCACGGATTCTACCAGAGTGCCCTTTCCTTACCCGGAGTTGCATGTTAGTCATTCTTGTGTGTGATCTTGTGACAGTGTCTCTTGCTGATCCAGGTGTTGGCCATCATCGAGCCATTTGCCAGACAGAAGTCTAGAATGTCCTCTCTATTTCTGTTGCTCCACCCACGTGGACCCAGGCAGTCCTCATACCCTGTACTGTCTGTCTTGAAATATACAGTCAGGTCACCCATTATCAACAGCAATTCATAATGTCATGCTTTACCTTGTAGGTCCTGCAACTGCTGTCTGAATGCACTCTTCTTCACTGATTCAACCCTGCTGTGAGCCATAGGCTGAGCTTAATATTGCCCTATCCTTGGACCGAAGTCTGATTGCTATGAATCAGTCACTGATTCTGATGTCTTTCACCGTCTTCTAAAGCCTCTTCCTCACCACAATTCCCACACCATTTCTAATGCGTCTTCTTCCCGAGTAGTAGACTCTAGATCCCAAGCAAAGTGGTTTTGCTGCATTTCCCTTCCATCTTGTCTCCCGGATACGTACTGTCCAGGTTAGTCTTCACTGTCATGTCAAACACTTCCAAGCTGCTTCCTGTCAGGGAACCTACATTGATTTTAGCAATTGTTAGTTCATGTTTGGCAGGTTGATTGGTTTTACATCTAGCTTTCACTCAACAGAGCTATCCCAGCTAACCAAAGCTGGACAACTGGACACTAACTGGCCAGTAGCTTATTGACTCAGAGCTGCTGAGCTTTGTGGCAGACACACTGGCCAGTAGAATTAAACAGTACAGTAGTATGCACCTCTATGTTCTTTCAGTTTTGCATTCTATTCCCCTATCCTTTGTTAGCATGGGTCAGAGATGGCCAGGTTCTCAACCCCTTTATTACTGGTAAATACCTGTGCTCATTTTGTGACATTAGCCAACACATCCGAATCACCCACTGCCAATTTTTACACCATTGGGTGGCTAGCCCTGATACCGGGTGGAGTCTGCGATCAGCGTTCTTTCTTGAGGATGTCCACATCGGTTGGTCTGAACATCTCTTTCCCTTATAGGCACCATCTAGAGTCTGTGCTGCTGTCCACAACTCCATTCTTAGGTGAGTTTGATGTGGAAACACTACGCATCTAGAAAGGTTGTCCTTGTTTTGAACCAGCAGCTTCTTGCCCTTGTCATTTCTACTTTTGGAATGATGATTGATGACAGTAACTTATGTTAGACAAGTTTTAGAGCTACAAGTTCTAATGTGCAAAGACCCTTTGTGTGGTGGTTTATCGCGACAGTGTCTCATTGCAGACTAATCCAGCCTTTTATGCATAAAGTGGTTACTGAGCTCATTTTAAAACCAGCTCACTCAGCTTGGCCTTTTTACAAAGCTTTAACACTCTGGGAGGAGACCCTGCATTTCCTTGATGCATATATACAGCTGAAGTCCTGCCTACACAGGACCAAAGATTTGAGAAAAACAATTCTTTTGTCCCTTTTACAAAAGGGAATAAGGGTAAACTTTTTAACAAACAATTTCGTTTTAGGTGGCTAGAGTATTCTTTTGTGTGTTAAGTGTCATGAGCAGGAAGTCCTTGGCCAGCTTAAAACCCAGTTCCAGTAGGGCTATAGCTGCCACCACATCTTTCCTTTGTAGGCATATCACCACCCGAAGCATTCTTTAAGCAGATAAATAGTTGTTTGTGCCTGCTTTTTCAAAGCATTATGACTTGAGGGCTGCATCTTTTGTTAGGGCAGGATTTGCCTCTGCTTTCCTTCATGATCTTATTTCCAAATGGTTATTCCTGCTCCATTTTCATTGCTTTGGGAATTATCCCAAAAGTGAGGACTGCAGCAGTGACCATTGTACAGCTGTGTTAGGAAATTGCCATGAGTGTAGATTTTTAGTTTGTGTTGCACTCCAGGCTTCTACCTGCCATCCCCACCTCTGCTTCATTTCTCCTGGTATTAGTTTCAGGTTAGGTTGACATCATCTTACCTTCCTCTATCTGCCCTTCTGGGCTCTCTTCCATTATTTGGTGGATTTCTGGAATTGTGGAACTCTGGGTTAGACCTCAGCTAGTGGTAGAAGTTTCACCTGGCCACCCCATGCTCCAGGCAGTGGACTTTCTCCTTTAGTTTTTCCAGGTAAACAATGTCTGAAGATGGTGCTGGTTGCCACACATTTTTCCCCACAGACATCCTTATCAGTGGAATAGTTCTAGACTACCTGCTAGCTGTGGGCTACCTAAAAGCCTGATATTCCAAAAGTGAGGTCTGCAACAGGGAAACTACTTAAGCACCTACATTTATGGTAAGCTTGTAACAAAGTTGATCTTTCTTGCATATCTGAATTCCTTCACTAACCCAGAAGAGTCCAGTGTTGTTTGAGCATTTCTGTGATTGAATGCTTTGTTCCTGCATTAGTAGGGAATTTTCTGTATGCTTCTTTACTATTCTTGATATTTTGGCTTTTTCCTGAGTTCAGTAAGAAAGTCCAAAAACGTATTTGGTTTGCTGCCTGGTGGTTCAGGAAAGCTTAGATGCAGATGCTGCATCTTATGGCCTCCCCCAGAGATGATTCTTGTCCAGGTGATGGGTGTCTTGACTAGATTGTAGGACAGCTGTTTCTGTCAGCTGTGCTCCTACCACTGTATCCCCCTTGCAGAAATTTCACAAGTTCTTGTGGCTGCCAGGAAACGCTCCTTTTTGATGGACCTGTTCATATAAATACAAACCATTCATTTGAATTTCATTCCCCTGTTTTTGGTGGTTTGCATGTTTGTATAGCTTGCTTAAGGCACTTGATCTGCTCAGACCTCGGTTTCTTAGTTGTCAGGGTGTATGGTCTTGCATATTTGCACAATGTGGAAGGTGGAATACTGGCTCGGCACAGATTGAATATGCAGCTCCTAAAATGAGTGATCAGTTTCCATGTCAAAATGCAGGACCTTTCAGTTCCATTAAACTTGTACTTTTGGGATTGACAGAAGCAGTGGTCTTTTGTTTTTTGCTTGGCAGAAGCTCATGCTTTGGAAATCCTCTATTCTGGTGGCTTTTATGTCTGCCAGACCAATTTCAGAACCCTAGGCTAGCATTTGTATAGTATCTTTCCGTTTTTTACTTTTCCTGTGGAAGGCAGACAAGTTTGTATTGATTGCCATGCAGACTATTTCCAAATGAATTACCAGCTACATTGTTTTCTGGCCATAAAGTACTGGTCTTTGATCAGTGCACTAAAGTATCATTCTAGCTATTTCAGTAGTACTTTCAGAAAATTTTCACCAGTCATTTTGCACTTCAGCTATCTAGTTATTTGTGCTTACTTTGACAAAGCACTAAAGGTTAGATCTGCTCTTCAGAAACTATAGAACTGCACTGAAGAAAGTGTGTAGGCTTTGTAAAATAAAAAGTGTGAACTAGTCGGTTAAGGAATAAGCAGATGGAGAGCAAGAGATGATAGAGGTATCCCCCAGTGTGAGATAGTGTTGAATCAAGTAAGGAAATGCCTTGTCTGCCCACCTCACCCCAGGTTGCATAACTTGATTTTCTACCTTATTCCACAGCTCTTCTGGAGACACAGTAGTGTTTTGGCCAGGCCTTTGCTGAAGCATTGAGACCTTCAGGCAAGATGCTGGTTTCCAGGAAGATGCTATCTGAAAATTTCACCTAAACTGTTTGAGCAGACAGCATACAGCTAAAAACTAATCTAGTATAAGACGTTGTGAAGAAGCCACTGACAGTCCAGGTGTCTTGGCAGATGCATTTTTCGAGGGAGGAGATTCCATCTTGGATTTTACAAGTGCTGATACTGGTGGGTCAGGCACCTATACTTCTGTACTCCTTTCATTGAGAAGTCCATGGCCACCAGCATAGAATTAGTCTTCAGTCAGCCTGGCTTTCAGTATTGGGAATGGCTTGCTGGACCAAGTGGAGGGGGGGGGATCTCGGACCTTAGATTCATCTGACTCGTACCTGAAAGAGGAAGACGTGAAGTATTCTTAAACTATAAACCATTGCTAAAAATGTATTGTTAGGCTCCCTTCTTAATGATATCTCCTTCAAGAAAATATTACATTTGTTAAGGGAATATTTTAAATTGAAAGAAGTTTTCAGTTGTATAATGTGTACCTTTCTGAGCATAGAGGACTCTTGGCCAGCTGTTTCCTCCTGTATTGAAGGCATTTGAGGATGTTTTTAATGTACATCCTTGAGCCAGACCCCTAGTTTGCACCCCTTTGAAGCTAAATAAGTTTTACACTGTAGCTCATCTGAAAAAAAAGTTGGTGACCCAGTAGCTGATCTGACAGCATTTTCCATGGATACTGCAAAGGATTCAAGCTAGCTTCACAATGATGAGGAATGCAGAATATTAGACCAGTTTGGGAAAAGTTTCACAAATTGGATGCTTCAGTAACTGGAGGTGTCAGATGGCAAACACACAAAGCATTACTTGGATATTCTCAAGCAATTAAAGGATATGAAAGGTGAGATTCCCAAAAAGACCGTAAGGGAAAGAATATGTAAACTGACCCAAGTGACCTTAAGGTGAAAAGGCTTGCCTTGAAATTTGGCTGTAGTACAGTAGGTGCTAGCAGCAGGATTGCAGAAAATTGACCGTTATGCTTAAACATGTACTGACTAAGGATTCAGCCACCCAAAACTGTGTCAAGAGGTAGAGCAGTTTTTTGATACTCCAGTGGACAAGATTTGTTTTTGTCTTTCTCCCCCTTCTCATATCTTTTTATAAAGGTGGAAGAGAAAGAGAAAACTCTGAAGCTGGTGAAGAAACTGTTCCACCTTCCATTTCCTGTGGTGTTAGAAAGTACCCTACAAAGCAGTTGCTCTTTTATACGAAGTACTTGGAGGCTGATCAGCTTAAAGCTGGGCTTGGAAAAGTGGCAGGAAGAAGTAAGGGGGGAAGGTAAGAGTCCTCCTTCCAAAGATTATGATAGATTTTTTAGACTATTTTCATGATTGTACTCTTCATTCCCTTTCTTCAGCCCTTTCCATGCAACATGTCCTGCAAGGAAGACTTTGCTGTTTCATACCAAGTGGTCATCTTAAAACAGATGCATAAGAGCGATTATAGCTAGAGGCTACAGAATAAAGTTCAAAACATTTTGTTCCCCTCCTAGAATTACCTGTAATCATACCAGATTAAGCAAGAGCTGGTTCAGTGCGCAGCTAGCTTTTACAAAGCAAAGCTGTAGAAAGATTCCCTTTAATAGACACGGTTAGGGTTTTTATTGCAGTCTGCTCTTTGTTCCAAAAAGGATGTCCCTTGGAGATTTAGCCTAGGTTTATCAAGGCTGAATAAGTTGCTGAAAACTAATTTCAAGATGCTTAGCATGCTTGCACTTTTCTCTCTCATTTTACCAAATGAGCAACAGAAATGGAAAGAAGGTAGTCATCAAGCACCATTCAGAAGGGACACCATCAATAGTCTGCTCACCAGGCCAGAGGACATCAAGGGCAGATGGAACGTGTACTTTATGAAGCATCTGAATGAAAAACACCCTGTAGAAGCTCTACTGTCATATACACAGCCTAATTGAAAGGGGAAGGAGAAATCCATCTTAGATGTGGAACAAAGTGCAGTAAGGAAAATTAAGTCTGGTTGGCAAGCTCAGATGAAGTTACAGCAAGTTTGATCAATATGTTGGGTGCACTTGAAAGTCCAGCACTAGCAGAGTTTTTAGTAGAATCTAGAACAGAATCTGCCATTAAACAAATAATTACTAGAGTATATGTAATATTGCACGATAACTCCAAGAATCGATCAGAGGAGGTTAGAAAGGGTTGGGAAGAGACCGGGTTAAGCAGTTCATAAAGAAACCATGGGGGAGAATATGTATGTCTCCCAAATATGCAAAAAAAATCTAGAAGATTTAGGATTTTATTTTATTTTACTTTCCATTTGTTTACCGGGAAGGTCTGACTGGACATATGACCTTTTTCAGTAGATGCCCGGGGAGAAAAGCTCCACATGCTGTACAATATAGAACAAATTACAGAACAATTTAAAAAACACAGGATAGCTACAGTTGGAAAGAATCAGCAAAGTACACTCTGGTAAAAAATACAGTTGCATAATCACAGCAAAGCTCCACGTAATGTACAATATAGAACAAGTGTAGGACGGTTTTAAAATACAGGGTAGATGCATTTGAAAAGCATCGTAAAGTATGGTCTGGTAAAAATAAATTCGGATGATCACAGCAAAGGAATTATAAGTCAGTTGTAAAAAAAAAACACAGGGTGGATAGATTTGGAAAACATCAGCAAAGTACATCTTGGCAAAGTCTATCTGGAAGATTTCAACAAGGTGTAGTCTGGAAGGAAGGGTTGCTGACAGACTAGTACAGTCAAGGAGGTTACAAGTTTTATAGTTATTTTGAGATAGATCAATGAAGGTGCAGTTGGTTAGGTCATGTAAAGCCTTTAATCTTTAGTATGCTTAGCCAGGAGCAGGGTAGTGAAATAGCCATTTATTAGCTAGCTGAGATTTTAGTGTTTTCTTAAATTGGTGTAGGGTTGGGGTGGATATTATATCCTGTGGTAATTAATTCCAGTATTTGCCTATGTAATTTGAGAAGAGGCATTCACCAGCTTGGTTTTTGGGTTTGTTGACAGATCATAGAGTTCTAGTGGTGGAGTAAGGAGGTATTAGTTGGCTTGGGGAAGGGGTTTTATCAGGATTGTAGAAGTTTGTGGGCTATAGTTAGTTGGTTAAAGAGAAGGAATTGAGGGAGTTCCAGCCAGTTAAGTTTAAGTGCTGTGCAGTGGTGTGATCTAGATGCCGAGTTTGTAGCATATTTGGTGATTTTATTGTAACAGGTTTCTAATTTTAGTTCCAATTTTCATAGGTTTACCAAAATAGAGGATGCGTAGAACAATGGTAGAGATTAGATGTGTCTGGCCAATAGTGGCTTTAGTAACATCTGTGAAGTGTTTATTTTTATATAAGGTTCCAAGTTTTTTGTGTACTTTTTTGACTGTCTGTGATATGTGGACATCAAACCTCAAATTACAGTATCTCTACTCCTAGAAGTTTAGTATGGTGGGAGGGGGGTGATGGTATTTAATGAAATGATGCTAAAAGTGGTAATGGGAATGGAGGTTTTTGTGGGCTGGAATATCATGAGCTTTGTGTTTTTTTTGGGGGGGGGGATTTAGAATTAAGTGTGAGTTAACCATTTTTAAACTTCTAGGAATGATTGTTGAGTTTGTGTTTGGAGCTCCTGTAAGTTAGAATTGGCACACGACTGTGGAGTCTGTGTATTGGATGAAGGTGGCCAGTGGGGTTGAGTTATGGAGGTTATTTATGAACAAAGAGAAGAGAAGGGGCCCGAGTATTGAGTAACGGAGTAGTGGTGAGAGTGTCTGTTGCCAGCGTACTGCTTGCTGGCATCCTGTTAGCTAATCCTGGAACCAGACAAGGGTGGACTGAGAAGTTTAGTTCTGTGAGGACATTTAGTAGTTTATTATGGGAGACCATATCGGAAGCTTTGGATAAGTCTAGGAAGACAGCGGATACAAATTTGTTACGGTTTCTGTGTTCGTTGATAGCACTGGTAAATATTAGTGCTGTGGTTGTACTATGATATGGTCTAAAGCCATGTTGAGAACTAGTTAGAAGTTTGTTACTATGGAGGAAGTCAGTGATTTGTTTATATACAATTCTTTCAAGTATTTTAGACAGAGGGGATAAGATTGCGATTGGGCGGTAGTTAGCTAACTGTTGATGTACCACCTTTATGAAGGGATATGATGTATGGAAGTTTTCTAGAGGGAAGGGATGGAATCTTCCAATATGGATCTGTTGATAAGAATAGTTAATGGGTAGGCGATACCCTCAGCTGTTAGTCTGAGGAGGTCACCAGGCAGATTGTCTGCTGCTAGTGTGGTTGGTTTCAGTTTCTGTAGTTTTTTGATTGTTTCAGTAGAGACTGGTTGCAGTGAGGAGGCATTTGTTATTAGGTGGGTTTATTAGTGGCTGTTACGGGAGAGGTTGTTTGAATATTAGACGTAGCTAGGATGATTTCTGTGAAATATCTATTAAACTGTGTAGCTATATCTTCTAAGTTGTTGTTGGCAGAAGGGGGGGGGGGGTGAGTGCTAATTTTGCCTGGTTGCAATATCCTATTTATGGCTGACCAGAATTTTTGAGGGTTATTGTGATGTTTGGTTTGGATGTCAGAGTAATAGTTAATTTTATCTAGCTTAATTTGCCCTTTTGCCTTATTTCTGAGCTTCCCATTAGGTTTGTAATGCCAGTTGGGACCTGGTTTTGTACCAGTTTGCCCAGGCTTTCTCCCTTGTTTTTAATAGTGACCTAGTTTCCTTGCATAGCCAAGGGGGCATAGTTTGATTTGACATGTATGATTCTAGTAGGGGCTTGTGAATCTAGGATGGCCAGGAAGGTGGTATTAAAATAATGTACTGCTTCTTCCAGAGGAAGTGCTTTGAGGGGAGACCAATTACAGAGTTTTAGGATGTTTATAAAGTTAGTAGGGTTTGTTTTTTTTTTTGTTGCTAATTTACTAGTATATAGTTTTCATTGGGTTAAGTCGCTGTCTAAGTAGATATGTTGGGAAGTGGTCATTGAGGCTGTCTGGCAAACAGCCAGCTTGTGCAGAGGGGCGGTTAAAATCCATTTGAGAGTGGAGTGTTTGTTAGTTGGTTTATTTATACTAGTGGGAGATCTTACTAGTTGGATAAAGCCATATAAGTTTATGCATTTTTTGAGATTAGGAGAGTTGCAGTCTTCCCAGTCTACATTAGTCTTCCATTATTATGGTTTCCTGAGGTAATGTTTTTGAGGTCCATTGCAGTACATTTTCTAAGGTTTGGATAGTGTCACCTGCTGGTATATATATTTTTGCTTGGAAATGATTACATAAATATTTTTATACCCAAAGTAGACTCCAGAGAGTTTTTCCTCAGGTAGACAGCAAATATTGGAGATGTGACAAGGAAGAAAGAGGTACTTGGGAACATATTTTCTGAGAGTGCGGTGGATTGGTGGACTTTGATTCCATGTGGGATGCACTGTCAGAGATGCTGGATGGGCAGATTGGTATGTCGAGGGAGATGATTCTTCTGAGCTTTAATACAAAATGGGAATTGCTTGGGCATGGTAAGGCCTTGTTGTGTCTAGTTATGGTGGTTGCAAAAAAAGCAATTACTGGAAAATGGAAATCAAAATCTAAACCAGCTGTATTAGAAGTAGTGAATATAGTAACAGAGGTAAAACTGGATTTGAAATCTTTAGAAAAGAGAAACTACATAGGAATAAATGGGAATTGAGAACAATTCATACAGAGGAGGAATGAGGTTTAAAAGAAGGCAAGACGTTAAGACATGCCGGTAGGTGCATGTGTGTGTGTGCCTTCTCTGAAGGTTGGGTGCCGGGCTGGCAACTTGACACCATAAAAATTCACTGATAAACATGAGCAGATTGGTGATCTGCTGTGGCGACCCCTAACTGGGAAAAGCCGAAAGACTTTTATATGTGAGGTATAATGTTAATTTGTTAATAGATAATTACTTTTGTTTAAATGTAAATTTGCCTGTCACAAGTGATAATTCAATAAAGGTGTTTAAAAAAAAACATATATATATATATATATATATATATATATATATATATATATATATATATATGTGTGTGTGTTGGGTGCACTGGGGGAAAAATGAGTTTTAAGGGCACTCGTAGTATGGAGAGAGTGCTGTATTCCAGATGGCTGGAGAATAAGCAATCTAGTGTCAGTACACAAAAACGGAGGGAATATTCACAACTGTGGGCATTATAGAAGTGTCAAACTTGTTGCATTGAGTGAAGTGTTTGGTTGATTGTTAAATGCACAATGTAGTTGCAAGCATGGTGTGAAGATGAGCAGTTTAGATTAATATCTAGTTGCATTTCAGTCATCCCAATGTTTGCAGTAAGGCAGATAATGGAGAGGAAGCTAGTGGTGAGAAATGAAGCCAACTGGGCACTTTTAGACACTTGGATAAAGCATATGACATTTTCTCAAGAAAGTGGATTTGGGCAGTCCTGTGATGGTTCAGAATTTTGGAAACGTTGATAGAATTGGTGCAGGCATTTTACAAGAACCCACTGACAATTATCAACAGTGTTTGGCATCACAGAAAGGTTTCCGGTGGGAATGGGTGTGCATCAGGGTACAGCTCTGAACCCACTCTTGATGTTCTTCGTGTTTCACTATTGCAGTCATTACATTTGGGTTATCTGCTTGCAGGTAGCCCTCAGTCGGCCTGCTTAACAAAGTCTTGGGTCCTGCATCTGTTGCTGTCCCTTCTTCTTGACGTCAGGTCATCAGGGGTATAAAACATGCAGCCCAATGCCATTACATCAGTCTTTCTTGCCGTGCGGTTCCTGAAGCAGTTTGCAAGTGCCAGTCGGCCGACTCTTGAAATTTTCATTTTCGAGTTTCAGAACCGAAGTCTTCAACTAAAGCCAAGTACCCCGTTGGGGAAACTTTTTCTTGCTCCTTACCGATGTCACTAAAAGTTAATAATTGCATTACTTGTGGAAAGCAAATACCTCATAAAGATTTTCATTCGTACTGTATTCCTTGCCTAGGCCCTGACCACGACGTACCTTGCTGTTGGTTTTGTGCTTTATTTAATCAGCGCACTATCCGTCTTCGGTATATTTTCACCACTATAAATATTTTGGTTCTCTATTTTAATTATCCAGAAATGTCGTCTGTTTGCCACCTGACTACCGGGATTCTAAAAAAACGCAAAGATAAAGACAGAGACAGGCCGCCGAGGTCCAAAATTGCCGACAACTCTTCTCCTAAGCCAGTCACCAGTTCGCCGGTACTCATTGAGGCACTTTCTGATTCACAGGTCTCTACTGAGACCCATTCGGAGTCCGGTATGCCACGAGATGCTTCAACTATGGAACCCGCGGATGTCTCTACCTTGGATGGGTCTGGAGCCGCTGTGCAGGCACCAGCTTCTGAGGGTGTATTCAGGCCTACGGACTTGCATATTAAACAGACGCCTCCTTCTTTACTTGGGCCTAAATCTCGATCCATGCCTAAAATACCGATGCCCAGGCCACATGCTCAGGCCTCTATGCCTAAAAAACAAATGATAAGAATGGCTGAAGATCTAATAACTCTAATCAGGGATAGCCAACCCTCCCCCCTTCTAAGAGGCCTTGGACTGAAGTTGATTATGAATCTTCTGATCAGGAGTCTGTTTCTGATTCTTCTGATGATCTGGATTTGCCCTTATCTACTTATGAAGATTCTGATTCAGAGGACTCCATTCCCTCTGCTTCCCCTCCTGAGGATTTTTCTTTTGCGGGAAACCTTACATACTCTAAGGGAGCATTTCCACTGGGAAAGCCAAGATTTTTCTGATTCAGAAAAGAGGTTTAGGGATTTCCTTCTCCTACCTCAGCATAGGCCTTTAGCTATTCCTCCTGTACTAAACTTTGTTGATGATGCTTTTTCGGAATCTAGTTTGGCCCCTGATTCCCTGCCTCCTGCTCCCAGAAAACCTGATAGATACTACAGGGTCCCTGAGTCCAACAAATTCCTTTTTAAAAATTATATTGCAGATCCAGAGACTATTTCACAGGGGTCCAAGGACATTAAGGCTTCTACTGCTAAAAATCCTACCCCTTCTGATAGAGACTCCAGGGTGCTGGATAGATGGGATAAGAAGGTTTACACTTCTGCAACCTTAGCCATTAGGGCTTTAAACTGCCAGTTTCATATGTTAAAGTATCCACAACATGTTATTGGACTGCTTAAACAGAAAATGATGTTGATTCCTGACTGTGTGGAAAATAAAGAATTACAAGATTTAATGAATTCTGCTGAACAAGTTGGAAAACATACTTTGCATGTGGTTTTGATTCATTAGAGGCCTCTTGCAGGGCTGCTGTTACTGGGTCTGTGCTCAGAAGGCATGCTTGGCTTAAGGAGCAATCTTTTGCCTGATCATGTTAAAGCTAAATTGTTGGATGCTCCTTTAAATCAGGACCGCCTGTTTGGCAACAAGGCTGAGGAAGTTCTTAAAAGATGGAAGATGAAGCTAAATCTATGCAAACTGTTAAAGATTTTTTACAAGTTCAGCCTCCTAGATTTAGTAGGCACTGGCCCTCTTAAGAATTGGTCCTTTCCAGCCCCTTCCAGGTCTTCTCAAGCCAAACCCAGACACAGCAAAAACCCTAGGTTTAAGTCCCAGGGGACACATAGAACTAAGCAGTGGGGGGCCTCCACTTCCAAATCTGGGAATAATAAGACCCCCCCCCATGGTAAACTGTCTCAATGACTTCCTTTTAAAATTTCCAAGCACTTATAAACTGACTGCCCCTTTGGGGGGAAAGATTGCTCTTCATGCAAAGAATTGGGAACTCATTACCCAGGACAAATGTGTTTTAAATAGTGTCCCAGGGATACAGATTTGACTTCCACACATTGCCAACACCAAGCGGGTGGCTGGACCTACCTCCAAATCAGTGGGCAGAGGCCCAAAAACAAGTACTTTCTCTCTTAAGCATGGGGGCTATTCAGCTGGTACCAGAAGAGGAAGAGGGACAAGGTTTCTACTCAAGACTTTTCCTGGTACCCAGAAAAGACAATTCATGGCATCCTATCCTGGACCTGTCTACTCCAGATGCTGACTCTTCACCAATTACTTCCTATGCTAGGCAAAGATGCCTGGTTGGCAACACTAGATTTAAAAGAAGCATACCTGCACATCCCAGTCAGGGAATCTTGCAGAAGATACCTACACTTCAAAGCAGGCTACACGCACTATCAGTTTTCTGCACTGCCCTTTGGCTTATCTACTGCGCCCAGGGTATTCACAAAGTGCCTAGCTCCAGTTATTGCATTTTGCAGACAAAGAAATATTCAAATATACCCATACCTGGACGATTGTCTATTTCAGGCAGAAAGCCAGGACATACTTTTGAATTATCTGGCCTTTGTACAAAGGGTTCTGACTTGTCTGGGGTACACCATAAACGAAAAGAAATCACACCTGGTACCCTGTCAACAAATTATATTCCTGGGAGCAAGCTTGAATACAACTTCCCAGATGGCTTACCTCATGCCAGAGAAACAAATTAATTTGACAACCTACTTCAAACAAGTGGCCACAAAAACCGTGCTATCTGCAAGACTAATACTGCAAGCCTTGGGGTTCATGGCCTCCTGCATTCTTCTAATTCCATATGCAAGACTGCATATGAGGAAACTACAGTGGTAACTAAAAAGCCTATGGTGTCAACATTCTCAAGACCTAGAAACAATGATTCCTGTCATACCTTGCCTCCGCCTAGCGTTCCTTTGTTGGGCAGAGGCCTGCCACCAAAACAAGGGACTGCCTTTCAAACCACCCCCTGCCGCCCAAACCCTAACAGACGCATCAGACTACGCATGGGGGGCTCACCTGGCACGGAAGTGCATTCAGGGCAAATGGAACCAAAGTCAAATGCACCTGCATATCAATCAAAAAGAAATGTTAGCTGTACAGAATGCTCTGATAGCCTTAAAGAACCACATTCTTCCAGGACAACTAATGGTACATAAACAAGCAGGGGGTACACATTCTTACCCCCTCTGCAGACTAGCCATGGCATTGTGGAATACAGCCTTGAGCTACCAAGTGCACCTACAAGCTCAATTCCTGCCAGGAAAATTAAATACACTGGCAGACAGACTAAGCAGAAGCCTCATGGACCCACACGAGTGGAAACTGGAACCAAGGATTTTCAACATGTTGACAAGCAAATGGGGGAGCCCAGATATAGACCTGTTTGCCTCTCCCCAGAACTACCAATTGGAGAAATTTTGCACTAGGACTCCCCACAAACAAGCCTGGAAAGTGGATGCTCTGTTCTATCAGTCTGTGCCTTCCCCCCTCTGCCTCTGCTCTCCAAAGTACTACTAAAAATCAAACAGGACAAACCAAGGATGATTTTGATTGCTCCAGACTGGCCGCACCAACACTGGTACTCCATTCTGTGCAGTGTCACTGTTATCTCCATGGCACCTGCCTCAGACTCCTTCCCTGCTGTCTCAGCAGGAGAACCAGATTCTGCACCCTCAGCTTCTAACACTGAACCTTGCAGCCTGCCTACTTACTTAATCTCTCCTTTACCATCCCTCAGCAAACCTGTGATAGATATCATTTTAGAGGCAAGGAGGCCTAGTACTAGAAAATCTTATGCTGAAAAATGGAAAAGATTCTGTGCCTGGAAACAATCTCAGGGGATGAGCACAGCAGCGTCCAGTTTACCTCAGATTTTACAATACTTAACTGAGATGCTTCACAAGGGCCTGTCTTTTTCCTCCATTAAAATCCATGCCTCAGCCATTTCAGCTCATTATAACACAGAATCTCCCCTCTTCTCTCATCCACTGCTCAAGCAGTTCCTCAGAGGGGCCAAAAATTTGAGACCATCCAGGAGAGCTCCAACCCCAGCCTGGGACCTTAACTTTGTCTTGGAGAAACTCACTCTACCTCCTTTTGAGCCAGCAGGTACTGGAGACTTAAAATTTCTTTCTTGGAAAACAGCTTTCCTTTTAGCAATCACTTCAGCTGGAAGGGTATCTGAATTACAGGCCTTTATGGCAGTGGAGCCTTTCATCATCATCTCATGCAGAGAGGGTGTCCCTCCAGAACCAATCCATCCTTCATGCCCAAGGTGGTATCCAATGTGGCTCTTAATCAGTCCATTCATTTGCCAACCTTCTTTCCCAATCCACAGAATAAAGGGGAATGGATACTGCATTCCTTAGATGTGCACAGACAACTTAGATTCTACTTGGACAGGACTAAACCTCAAAGGAAATCTGAACAACTGCTGGTGACATTTGCTGCAGGGGCAGAGGGGAAGGCTGTTTCAAAGCAAACCATTTCTAAATGGATAAGCCATTGCATTCATTTCTGCTATAAGCACCATGGAAAACCTATCCCTCCAGGGAATCAGACCTCACTCCACCAGGGCTGCATCTGCCTCTATAGCCTTTCTCAGAGGCGTCCCTACCAGGGGCATCCTGGAAGCTGCTACCTTGAGTTCTGCACATGCTTTCACCAAGCATTATCATTTGCCAATTTTCTCTAAATCCAGAGCTGGCTTTGCCACTGCAGTCTTGCAGGGTTTTATAGCTGGCCCTAATGCTATCTAAATTCCTCCTCCCAACCATAGCTTTGGGAATCTACCCAAATGTAATGACTGCAACACTGAAACACAAAGAACATAGTACAGTTGTGTACACTTACCGTAAATGTAGATGTTCGAGTGTATTCACTGTTGCAGTCCTGGTTACCCTCCCTCCAGCCCCCTAACTTCTTTTGGCTATACCTCTACTTTCCTTTACTATGCTTAAAAGCCTTTTTTTGGTGTATTTGCTTTTTTGTTGGAGGTATATCTTTGTACTTTTATATTTAATTGCTTCCCATTAGGGGGGCTCCTGACATATGGGGCAAGAAAAACCTGATGTAATGGCATCGGCTGCATATTTTTTACCCCTGACGTCATGGAAGAAGGGACAACAACCGACGCAGGACCCAAGACTTTGTTAATCAGGCCGACTGAGGTCTACCTGCAAGTAGATAACCCAAATGTAATGACTGCAACAGTGAACACACTCGAACATCTACATTTATGGTAAGTGTACACAACTGTACTTTCATACTGATGGTTGACTGCATCAAACAGATTGGAGAGGAACAGATCAACAAAGCTGGCATATGCAGACAGTGTGGTACCATGAGCAAACACTGAGCAGAAACTTTAGCAAACAGGTGATTGAAATGCAA
Source organism: Protopterus annectens (assembly GCF_019279795.1). Lineage (NCBI taxonomy): Eukaryota > Metazoa > Chordata > Ceratodontiformes > Protopteridae > Protopterus > Protopterus annectens. The sequence goes on from NC_056728.1 coordinate 1,391,032,385, forward strand.
AACTGAATGAGCATGGGATGAAACTGAGTACAGATAATAGTGGATCATGGCAGTAAATGAGGAAAGTCAGAAGAAGTTGAAAATTGAGATAGAAAAGCTTCAAGTATATGAAAGGGTCTGTTTGAGGAAAAGAAGTCTTGAAATAGGAGGCCAAAACTAGAATTCTGTGTACTGCAGCCAGATAGCTGGCACCGTGTCAGAGCAGTGCAATAACAGAAGAATGCCAGGGAGGTTGAAAAACAGGTATACAAAACAGTGTAGTGACAGGTACTGCTGTGCAGTGCAGAAACATGGGCAGTGAGGGCAGAACACGTGAGAAAGCTTGAGGTGCTGTAGAATGAAGTACCCAAGATGAGTAGAAGTGTACTCTAGGACAAATGAAAAAAACTTACATCAAAATGGAAGCCAGTGTAGCCACAGTTGCTGAGGTGGTCATGGAGAACATGTTGCAGTCATTAAATCACATTTGCAGAAATGTTGAAGATGCTTTGCTAAAGGCATTTTTGAGCTTGACAGGAATAAGGCAAGAAGAGATGCACACAGCCATGTATAGATGGATTTCAATAGAGGAAGACCTGCAACAGTTGAACTTGGCTGCTGAGGAAGGTAGAGAGGGCTTCTCTGAATTGAATGAGGTAGCAGCACTTGAGACTTTCAAACCCATTTAAAAAAGGAGGAAAAGGGAGCTGATGAGCACTGTTTTGTCTGGATATGGAAGTTATTAATGTGGATATTTTCATTAGCGAAGATCACAGGCTGCTACTGGTAAGATTTCAAGACAGAGCAAGAGCATTCAGTTTATTTCCTTTCCATTTGGACTTCCATACTACCTAAAGTGGTTTGCTAAATGCTTGGTATCCGTAATTGTCCTTTTATTCTCATGTTGCATTATTCGAAACATGAGGGATCCTCCACCTGAGGGGACCCGAATATCCGTCCCATCTACAAAAGCTTAGCCTGGCTGTTGTATGGTGCTTAGGACGTCACACACAGGTACTATAAACCCTGGGCCATAAATGTGATGTTTGCATGCAGTGACTTCAGAACTTCTGTCACCAGTCGAAGGTCAGCTTGCTTGTTCTGCTCCATGCCAAGTCACTCCTGAAAGATAAGTACCCTGTTGGGGAACCTCTTTTCTAGCTTTGGTTGCTTTTATTTTTTTCAGTTAGCTGATTCCATCCATGTCATCTAGGAAGGGAAAAATGTAAGTGCGGATGTCAAGTTCCGCACAAAGACAGACACCTCTACCCATTTTTTTAGGGCCTACCCACGACTAGAAATCATGTTCCATCTGCCAGTCATTTGTTCGAAAAACACTGTGCAGCCATCTTTCAGCCCTGAACTTATTAATTGAAAACAAATGTCTTAAACAACTTGCCTTAAATATAGAAGCAACACTGGCCATTTAGGGGATGAGGTACGTCCGATGGCATTGGTGACTTCAATGGGTGTCCCTTCGAATACCTCCCTAGTTTCTTCAGCCTGCATGTCCGTGGAGGTACCTGCAACGTCTGCTTCCGATGTCGGGGGGGGGGGGGGGCTTCACCTGATCTGTTAGTGTTACCTTCCATTCCAGAGGAGCTCACTTAAGGCCCTTTGCAGGCCTCTGATCCCATATGCTCTTCTGGTCAGCCTATAGAAAAGACCCCCTCTCTGAAAAGAAACTAAGGCCAGACATTCGTCTGCTCCATCTGAAGGCTTGCCAGACTGGCAGGCATTTTCACAGTCTCTCTCATGCCTTTATGGCCCTTAGGCCTGCTTGCTCCCAACTTCTGCTACTCTACCATCCTTGAGCCCTGGCCTGGTTCATCAGGCCCCCCTACCCCAACCAGCGACTTTAGAAGAGGACTCTTCTGATGAGTCCCTCTCCTATGCCTCTCAACTGGCTTCTCCCTTGGGATGCTGTTCTCCAGAAGAGGATTCCTTAGAGGGTGATTCCCCATCTGAAGACATAACCTTTGGGGAAACAATTTCAAAAATGACGGAAAATTTCAAATGGGATTCTGCACAAATGACAGAAGTGAAAAAAAGGTGGTATGAACTTCTGCAGATGGAATCCCCCTCCCTCCTCCCCCTCAGCCATTCCTCCAGTTATCCCAAAATACCTGGACACCTTAGCCTCCACTTCAAAAGCACCAGACTCAACCTCCAGCTTCAAAGAGACCAGATAGGTCTATAAAGTTCTTGATGACTGTAAATACTTCATCAAGCCTCCTATAGCAGACCCAGCTGTGATTGCTGTCTCTGCGTACAAGCAATCCAGACAGATTCCCTCTTCCTCCTTACTTCCATCAGACAAAGACAGTAATATGATGGACAGACTGGGAAAGAAAATATACACTTCTTCCACCCTGGCTCATAGAGCAATCAGTTACCAAACACATATGATAAAGTATGCTTTGGATCTTGTCTCACAGGCCATGGATCAGCTATCCTCCATACCAGGTACTTCTATTAAGGCACAAGTTGCATCCACCCTTTCCCTAGCTGCTCAAGTCTCAAGACTTTCAAATTAATGCAGCTACGATGCTGTAGAAGCATCAGCCAGGTCTGCTGCTTCAGCCTTGGTGCTTCACAGAATACTCCTGGCTCAGACTACAGCCATTACCAGATGATTTTAAAAACAAGATTTTGCATGCTCCTCTTGACAGTAGTTTTCTCTTTGGAAAGCAGTCAGCAGAAGTGTTTACAAACCTGCACTTCTTTGTCTCACCAGTGCCTAAGTTTCACAGAAGCTATCCCTCCAAACCAAGTTTTGCCAGGAAAGGTTCCACACCACCTACTTCCAAATCTAGGAAAGGTGCCAGGAAATCATCCTCAACCAGACCCACGTCTTCCTAACTCTTTAACAAACAGCCCTTTCCTGACAGGTCAACCTCTGCATGACTACCAGACCCCTCCAAATTACCTACCCCTTTCTGCCCACCTCGCTCACTGTCTTCTCTGGCAACAGATCACTTCAGACAGCTGGGTCTTGTCACTTGTGGAAAAGGGCTACTTTATGACTTGGTGGGAAAGCCGTATCCAAAAAGGTATCCTACAACCTCCAAAGAAGCAAACACACCTCCTCCCACAAGTCATTCAAGGTCACTTTCAACAGGGCACAATACAAAATGGTTCCTCCAGGACAGGAAGGCAAAGACTTCTAATCCAGAATCTTCCTAATCCCAAGAAAGGGTGGTCCATGGAGACCCATCCTAGACCTGGTCCTTCTGAATCCTTTTCTGCATGTACCCACCTTTCGCATGCTATCACTCCAATCCCTTCTTCCACTTTTGACTCCCAGATCCATTCCTGGCCACTCTAGACATGAAGGATGCACATCTTCACATTCCTATCCATCCAACCTATCGTTGCCGTGCAGTCCTTGCGCCATCAGTTTACTGCCTTGCCCTTATGCTTTGTCCACAGCACCAAGGGTATTTACAAAAATGCCTAGCCCCTGTAATGGCCTTTTGCAGAATGAGGGACATTCAAATCTTCCCATACTTGGATGACCACCTAATTTAGGCAGATCAACCAAACACCTTCAGTTCACCATTTCCTTCCTCGAAGGGCTAGATTTCATAGTCAACCAACTCAAATCCTCCCTTACTCCTACCCAAGATCAGATTTTTCCTGGGCTGCAGAATGACAGATATGATGAAAGCCTTTCTTCTCCAAGACAAGGTCACATCATTGACCACTTACTTCCAAGAACTACTCCTGACCAACTCCATCTCAGCCAGGGAGTTCCTTCACCTCCTGGGTCTCATGGCAGCCATGCTCTCCATGCTGTCCCTAGGCAGGTTACATATGAGGACGTTTCAATGGTACCTGAAAAATATTTGGTCTCAACATGCTCATCCACTAGATTTTCATGTCCCATTCTTTCCCTGTCTCAAGAAAGAAATCTAGTGGTGGATCCAGCAAATTCATCTAAATCCAGGATTTACCATTACAGCCTCTCCCAGCCACTCAACAGATGTACACTGATGCATCAGATCTCTGGTGAGGGAGTGACTATGAATGGGCCTGAAGGTTCAAGGACAATGGGACACTTGCCTTTGGAAAAAACACATCAACATCAGGGAGATGACTGCTCTTATCCTAAGTCTGAAAGCATTCCTACCCCTGATCCATCCATGATATCTGAAAATATTTACAGACAACACCACAGTCCTGCGGTACATCAACAAACAAGGGGGGGGTGGGGACAAAAATCCTACTTTTTCTGCAGGCTAGCCATCCAAACTTGGGAAATGGCTACCCTCTCCAAAGTAACGCTGCAGGCAGTTTACATCCCCCTCACAAACCAGTGCTCAGGCGGATGCTGTCCGCAGGTCATTAACACAGAACCATGAATGAATGTTGCACAGAGATGTCTTCCTGAACATTGTCCACCGGTGGGGTACACCACAAATAGATCTGTTTTCCTCCCCTCTGAACAGACAACTACAGTTATTCTGCACAAGATCCCCCTCCCCACTAGTGTGGAGGGTGAATGCTTTCACAATCTCTTGGAAGGAGATGTTTCTTTATGCATCCCCCCTTCCCTCTCACACAAAGTCTTGCTGAAGATTCAGCAGGACAAGTAAAAAATCTTGTTGGTGCCCCCCTTCTGACCAAAGCAGCACTGGTTTCACCCCTACTTTTTTCTGTGCCAAGGGCAATCACCACAAGTTACTTTATAAAGTGGAGCTCATCACATAACAAAAGGGATCCCTCATCCACCCACACTTACAAACTCTGACTAACCCCGCGGGTGATAAATTTTTTTATCCCTTTTAGACACCTGTATTCAGAGGATATACTTTCTGTCCTGCAGGAGGCCAGGAAACCCACTACTGGGATATCCTAGTTATCCAAATAGAAAAGGTTCTCCATTTGGTGTTTACACAAACGACTAGATCCCTTTCAGGCTGATGTACCTCTAGTTTTGTCTTATCTTTGTGAACTCTAAGTCTGAGCTTTCATATTCCTCAGTGAAAGTCCATTTATCAGCTATTTCTGCTTGTTGACTTCTCAACCCACCATTATTATCCAGATTAGAGGTAAATCTTTTTCTTAAGGGGGTCCTACACATCAGGCTACCATGGAAACCCATCCCTCCCCCTTGGGATCTGAATTTTTTTCTAGAAAAACTCTCGGCTGCTCTTTTTTGAACCAACAGACTCATCACTTTAAAGATGTGCACTTGGAAAACAGTGTGTCTTATAGCCTTGACGTTGGCCAGAAGGGTCTCAGAGTTGCAAGCAGTCCTGGGCAACCCACCCTACTTAATATTTCATAAGGAATAGGGTCTCTTCACACTAACCCCTCCTTAATGCCTGAAGTGGTCAATGAACTGTCACTTAGTCAGTCTATCCATATACCCACCTTCTTTCCCTCTCCTCAAAATGACAGTGTGTGCTCCATTCCCTGGATGTTCGCAGACAACTTAGATTCTACCTAGACAAGACCAAGCACATCAGAAAGTCAAACCAGCTGTTTTGTATCCTTTCACCCCAGGGCTGTGGGAAAAGTGCTCTCCAAGCAAACAGTTTCTTCTTACATTTCCAATATCCTTCTGTTACTCCTTCCATGGCAAATTGTTGCCTTGTACCGTGAGGGCCCACTCCACCAGGGCTGTGGCCGCCTCAGGCAGGGTTTTTTTTTCAAAGGATTAGATATAGCCTTCATTCTAGAGGCAGCCACTTGGACTTCAGGCCACACCTTTACTAAACATTACAAACTGGACATCATTTCTAGGGCTAGGGCAGGTTTTGCTAAAGCGATCCTGCATGGATTCATAGAAAATTCCTCTATCCCCCTCCTCCCATATCACATGCTGAGCTTTTTATATTCTCCCTCATGTTTAGAATACTGCAGCATGAGAATAGGACATAGAATAGTTGTGTGAAATCTTACCATAACCATAGATGTCCTCTTCCATGTTACAGTATTCCTATCCCCCCTCCTACCCCCACTTAAGACCTTTTGTTTCTATTCCTTTTTTTTCTCCCCTCACTGGATGACATCCTTATCAGCTATCCTTAGACTCTTGCCGGACTGGGGAATGCAGTTCTGAGGTCAGTGCTTGCAGACGTCACATTTATGGCCCACGGTTTTTGGTACCTATGTATGACATCTCGCATACCATACAGCAGCCAGGCTAAGCTTTTGTAGATGGGCCAGATGTTTGGGTCGCTTCAGGTGGAGGATCCCTCATGTTTAGAATATTGCAACATGGAAGAGGAGGACATCTATGGTTATGGTAAGATTTTGCACAGCCATTCTTTCCTCACGTCAGGATCTAAGCCCTTGCAGAGATGACTTTGTATGCCTTTCTTTCCCATTGACCAGCCGTTCAGAGTCCTTCATCAAGACGTCTCCCACTCTCCACACATCCTCTAACTTTGTGTCATCATTAAAGAAGTTGGTCATATATTCTCTCTTCCCTCAGATTTGTCTGATACAGACTCGCTGAGTATTGCTAAGAAAGAAACCACCTCTATGATACTGTTTTTTTATCACTTCTTGAACTTGTCCAAGTCAAGCCTACTGAAGAGCGGCATACATTTTCCGTAGGGCCATGATGGATACAGATTTACACATGCTGTTGATAGACAAGGTCCATCCATTTTGGAGCAGTTCCCTTTCCTGTTTTATACCAAATGTCATCTTCACAGGTCAGTGTTCTTGGCTGACTCTCATTAACAATCCTGGTGCTGTTTGCTAGGTTCCACATGAGAAAGAGATCTCCAACTTAAACCACACATTTATCCCTTAAACATTACCTCTGATCCCCACTGTTAGGGTGAGTAGTTGGATGTTTCAGCAAGTGTGAGCAACCAATGAATGTAATTTCTGACTTGAAAGTACATGTGCGTGTCTTAAAACCTACCTTAGAGGATTCATGCTGCTCAGATGAAAGTAAAAAGAGTGCGTCATCACCTCCATGGTGAAGAAGCTTATTATTTTAAAGGAAATAATGGCCTTTATAATGGCTTTAAATGTTTTAAGATAGGCTGTCAGACAGAAATATAAAGTGTTTACAAGCTTTGAATTAGTGTGATATGTAAATTGGGGGGTGGTGGTACTTCATTCCAGCTCTGCAGACTGGCAGTGATTGCTGGACCATAAACCGTGTGCTGAGCTTCTAAACTGAATAATAGCCTGAATAGGTCTGCATCCAGCCATTTCAGATGGAGAGAGGCTCCCCAAGTCTTTCAGAACCTGTGGTAGCGGTGGTGGCATATAGTGCTAGATTTGTTCAAACTATAGAATTCTAAACTGAAGAAATTTACCAGATACCCTTACAAAGAATCATGGACATCGAACAACTTGGATAGGAACACTTCCATAGTTTTTCACCTCTTGCACTCATTTTCAGTGCCTTACCAAATATAAGGAAAGACCAACCCATGCTCCTGTTAATTGCTAGTTTTTATCTAAGACAGACACAACATCCTTCTGGATAAAACCGAGCATTCTAATTGTTCAACAGGTTACATATTTTAATGGGTAACCTACTGGTGAACAAAGACTGAATGCTTGAGCTTTAATTGTCTTTAGGTTCAGCTGATCAGAGCTCCTCCATAGGAAATCACAGTCAGTGAGTTGTGCCGGAAGTGGTTCCATTTTGGGAGGAATTTCCCCTTTGAGTTGATGTGACAATGCAGTTGGTATATATGTTTGTGGAGGCTGCCCCCCGACACACACACACACACATTGGGGTGCAGAGGGGGCTTGCCTCGTGCAAAAAAGTATTTTTTGGCAAGTTTATTTGGCAAATGCAGTTCCGGGGATTCTGATGCCATGTGCATTCACTTTCATCCTTTTATAATGGCAGCATTTTTAATTCGTCCATCATAAGAATTGCTTTGTATGAAACTCCTGCATTTTTCCAGAACTTTAATTGGGGCTTGGTGAAGGAGGGAGGGTGGCTGATCTAGATGCAAGCTGTTTGAGGTTTAAGATGGTCAAGTATCAGTTATGCATAAGTGCAATACCTGTATTGACTGATATTACAGTTGAAGCAAAGGAGTACAGTGGAGTTTGGTCTTCAGTTTGGGAAGAATTTTTTTGGGGGGGCCTCAACTTGTGTGCCAGCTCGGGAAAGTGCACTGGGCACGAGATGACCTAGCTGTGACTTGACCTTTTTCTCTTGCATTTGTTCTGTTTTCTTTTCTTGTTAAAGCTGTGTTTCAAGTATCTCAAGTCCATCTTTAATTTGACAGTCTACATCTTTTCACATAGGCATAAGATTTCCCACTCGGTACTATCTTGCCAACAGGTATCTGTTGGGGTTTAGTAGTACAAGTTTCCAGACTGTTATCGTTGGGTGGAAATCTTAATTGCTCAGTGTTCCTTGCTGGAAAGTTTTTTTTTTGTTTTTTTTTTTTTTATCAGCATGTATGACTCTGCTTTTATGAATAGCCTCATAACGCTGGACTGCTTAATCTTTCCCTTCTGTTTTCCCATGAGTATGTTTGGGCTGCCAGGGATCTTAAGACATTTTTTTCAATTTTTTGTTATCCAGGTAAGCCAAGTAGGCACAGTGCTTCTCTTCAGGGATACCTTTTCAGCAGGTTGAAGCACTGTCATAGCTCGCTGCTGTAAGCCCGTCTAGTAAATTACCACACATTAAGTAACCTTTAAATGGAGTGATACTGTTGCCATCATTGTACTGCTTAGACACAGAATTTTATTTTACATATTTCTAGTGTAGGATTTCACTGGAGCAGTGATTCTTTAATTCAGCAGTTTAACATCTGCATCTTTGTATGCTTTGTTTGCCCCTTCAGGCAGTCATGAAGTACATGATCTGCTGCATCCCTTGCTGTTCAGAAATTTGCAGTCTAGAGGGCAGAGACTGTGATTCCAAACATTTAAACAAATTGGATAGGCTTTTGTTGCCTTAATCAATGTTAACATTTGGAGCGAAGGACATCCTGAGCTCCGCTGCAAGGAGCTTTCTGAACACAACCATGTAAAAATTCCTTCCAAGTCAGAAAAAAATTTCTGGCAGAAAGAAACTATAGATACAGCTGCCTGTTATTGGCGGGGTGTCCGAAAGCAGAGAGGCAGTAGAAGAGGGCCTAGGAATCTTGGCCTTCTTTTGCGGAGGCTCAGTCAGGGCTTCCAAAAGGGGATCATCCAGAGTGCTAATTTTTTAAGTTGTTGGTCTTCTAGGTAAAGATTAAGTGCAGCCAGCTGGCTGCATAGGGTCGTAGGAATGAAAGATTGGCAGATAGAGCAAGCGTTGTGATCAGCCTAGGAAAAAAAACGCAACTGTTGTGTATATCTTTATTGGGGTATCTTGCGCCTGCATTGGCATTTGCCCTTTTTTGCTGACATCAGCTAAAGTTTACTACAACAAATAAGCTTTAGCTAGAGGTTAAAGAAGAAAAAGCCCCAACAGGGTACTTGGATTTAAGATGTCTTGTGGTGAAGGAGCGAAGCACGTTATGTGATGGTCGTCTGCGGCTGAAACGTTCAGAGGTCTCTGCCTGCAGATGTCACATTTAAGGTCCTTGGTTTATGGCCCTACGTGTGACGTCCCATGCAACTACAACAGCTAAGCTGAAGCTTTTGTATAGGAGCCAACGTGCGGGTTGCCTGAGGTGGAAAATCCTACACCAAGAATACTGCAACATGGAAGAAGAACATTATGGTAAGATTTTACACAACTATTCTATACAACTGCCTCTTATGTTATATGATTTTTGGAGCTAGTTAATTTATCTTATTTTGGGGGTGGCAAGGTGTAACCTTCATGATGAACTAGATGTGCTCTTTTTTTCTGAGAATGATTTGGCACCTGCTTTTTTAGGCAAGATTGCTTTTTGTAGTCCTCTGTGTTAAAGGACAGTGAAGTTGGCAGTGATCTGTGGCCTGCAGTGCTAACTTCACTATTGCTTTCATTGGCAGTGTCTTTTTAGATGGCCTTTAGTCCACTCTTGCAGATGAGTATAGCGATCGGTTGCGTATGTACAGTACCTCTGTTTCTCTGTACCTAGGCATTTTTGGTTGTATGTTATCCCCTCCTTGCACATTTAGTTGTTGTCTTTTGGCTTTTCCCGGCTAGGGGTCGCCACAGCGGAACTCCGTTCCACTAATGATTGGCAGTAGAATTTCACGAACACCGAGGTGCCAGCTCGACGTTCAACCTTTAACGAAGGCACACCCATTTACGCATGTCTTTCGAACGCCCACCCAACTGTGGGGAGGACATGCAGACTCCACACAGAAGGCACTCCCCGCACTCCAACCGAGAATCGAACGGGAGAACATCTTGCTGTGAGGCAACAACGCTACCGCTGCACCACCACGGACTCCTTGCACATTTAGTAAATAAACTATTTACTGAGGCATTAATACAAGATTTGTTTGTTGTAATTTAACCGAGCAATAAGATGGGTTTGATTTGGCAACTTAGCAAAAGTAACCACAAATTTGAAGTGGCAATAAGACTGCTACTCAAGCTTTTCCTCTAGATACCCCATAGATCTGCCGATTCCCCGGAGAGATAGGTTTGGTACATTCATTCTTTAGGTTGAGGGTTGAATGTAGCAAAATATGGTGCCAGCAGGTTTTGTTGTGTATTCCAAGAGCAGAGTAGCTCAGAAATCCCTTGCTTGTGTGAGAGCAAAACATGTGGTTTGCCCATGACCCCTGTGTGCAGTTGTGGGAATTTTCTGTTTTCCTTAATATTGTGCAATCCTGATACCTATAAAGTTTGGGGATGTAGGAGGTGGAGTGGGACTTTGTCTTACAAAAAAAAAAAAAAAAAAAAAACCTTCAAGCTGCATCATTTACTTTGAATGTCATGGGCAGGGTTTGCAGCCTTAGGATTGAACCTGTGGTCTGAGAAATGTTGTAGATTCTAGTAGAACTAAGCCCTCATACCCACAAGGGATTAGGATTTTTTATTTGGGCCCCATGTTCCCTGTACATGCCATTAGTATGTGAGGGAAGGAAGTACTGTGGACTTCTGTGGGATACACATATGCAGCTGCAGTGTGAAGCACTTAAAGGTCCCATCAACACACACTCCCTCATAAGCACCTTCATTGTGATCCCTAGTCTCCAGTGAGGATCAGAAGAGCACACTGCTATACGCACACAGGGAGAGCAGGTAAAGCCTCTTAATTCTATCCACCCTTTTTAAAGTGCTTTCTTTCTCTGCCATCGGATCTGGCATATGGTATTGAAGTGAAAAATCTGATTGCAATATAGTTTTGTAATTTTGCTTTGGTGTTCTGCTTGTTTTCATTCCTTTGTGCAGCCTTTCAGGCTGAAGATCAATTTTTAATACCAAATAGTTTGCTGGTAGGTAGTTTTTTTATCCAGACTACAGAACTGGTTAATACCGCAGTGGGCTTTTTCCTTCTGTTTGTAGGAAGGAGTTGAGCCTAAGAAACTCGATACCCTTACTACTGGCCTTGGCTTTCCTGTTGGGGCAACTACCCTTGCTGATGAAGTTGGAATTGATGTTGCTGCTCATGTAGCTGAGAATCTTGGCAAGACCTATGGCCCTCGCATTGCAGGTGGTAATGTTGATGTATTGAAAGCTATGGTCGCCAAGGGCTTTTTAGGTAAGTGGATAAAGGACTATGCAACAGTATATTTATTTGTATAATTTGATGGCATTTTTAAGAATAAAAATAAATGTTAGCATCTTTGAAGTCTATGTAGTCTTGATTTCCTCTCAGGTTCCTCTGTTTTTACTGACACAAAAATTGAAACGCATAATAGTATTCCTCCTTTAAATGGTCATAGATGTGTTCAGCATCAGATTTATTTTGAAGCCTCATAAAACTGTACAGTGTGTTTGAGTCACTTGTACGTAAAGCACATCATAAAGATAAGTAGAGCTTATCCCTTATTATTGAGCTTTTGATGTCATTCAAGCAGCATTACTGCTTCCTCCATTGACTAACCGGCTCTGTCGTGTTACAAAGATTTGACCACGTTGTAATCTTAGGTAATGACTTTGTTGTGTAAATGACAGCAGTTGAGTGTTGTTGATGAACATTCTGAGTATCTGAAAAAGCTGTTATATGAAAGACCGATAGAGCTTTCCAGGTTTTTCGAATGGGGCACTGCTAAATTACATGTACACTTAAGGAGACTGCATGTGAAGTTATCTTATAAGCCTGTCTGAGCTGTAGTCACATCTGTAAAGAGGAAACTGGATGTATGTTCATCAGTTGTATCAAGAGTTATCAAGAACTGTTCATGGTGCAAGAGTGAGTGTCGAAATTGCTACCTTCCCACATTATTTTGTCTATCACACTTGCCAGATGTCTTAATGGAAACACTGTTAATCTTATTTTTAATAAATTACTTGGTGACATTGTATAATGCTGAAGCAGTTTTTAGAACTTTTCCTTTGATACCTCTGTAGAAGGCTTTACAAAGAATGTTGTGTTGCAAATTTTGTTTGATACCTGTATGTCTGTTACAAGTTAGAAGCTCTAGTATTAGCAGGCAGTTTGTTTGCTTTCATTCAGTGCAGGATGAAGACTGTGAAACTTGTCCAAAAGTGAAAAGTGAAGCTTGCTGATTGGTTACTGTTCTTGTAATCAAAGGAAGTATTGGTTAGACACCCAGAACTAATAAACTCAAATGAGATCGCTCTCCCTCTTTTTCCTGGTAACAGTCCAGTTTGTCTGTGCTTGACTTGCTGTGATAAAATTTGTCTGTTTGACAGTCCTCTTTCCCCCATTGAGGTGTTGATCATTACCAGAAAGTAAGAAAAGGGAAATACAGGACAGGCTGTTTAGGTATGGTGCAGTGCTGTACACCATTCTTAACTTAAAGTTTTACCAGCTGCACAAAACAGTGATGTTCATAGGGTCATAGGTAGGTACTAGGCTAGCGACCCAAGGACCTAAGTAAGCCTAGCCAACAAGATTCCCTGGCTTACACCACCCAAGAAAGTTAATTTCCTGTGCCGCTGTTGAACAGAGCCACAGAAGTGATCCCCAGGGTGTATTTCCTATTTCCCATCCACTCATCAAGATTTTTCTTGAAGAGTGCTAATGAGGAACTTTGCTTGACATAGATGGCTAGCTTGTTCCAGAGTATAGGAAGTCTCTGGGACAGGAATCTATCCCTCCAGCATGTCCTGTTCATTGTGGTGACAAGGTTTAAGTCCCTAGAGCGTGTAGCTCAGAGGGATTGGGATTTCTTTAGGTGTAGCATGCCCAACAGCTCTGGGTTTAACATAGCTTTGTATGTTAGGCAGAGATCTCCTCCGAGTAGGTGATATGCTACAGAGTAAAGTTGGAGTTTTTTGAGACTGTCAGTGTGGGGCATCTGTTTGAGGCCAGTAATCCTCTTTGTGAGGTACTTCTGTGGCCCTTCCAGCTGCTGCAGATGTCTTATGAGGTACATTCCAAAAGAGGCATTGTACTCTATAATGGATCTAAGAGTGCCGAGTAGAGAGGAACAATGACCTCTTTTTTTTTTTTTTTCCCCTGAATGAGAATCCTTTTATGATGAGGTGAGGCACATAGAAGGATTTCCTGACTACTGTGGCAATGTGATTATCAAAGGAGAGTCTACTGTCCACCTGGGTCCCAAGGTCTCTTATCACACATTCGGCAGTAGACTGCCGCTTATGTGGTAGTTCATGGGTACAGAGTTTGTACCAAAGGAGATGACAATGCACTTTTTGGCATTGAGCTTGAGGCCATGCCTCTGACACCAGGCATCTGTCTCAGTGAGACCCTTCTGTGGGATGTCCACATAATTTTGGGGACTCTACTATGGCTCCTAGTTTGGAGTCATCTGCGAACTTCATTAGCCAGAGGCCTTCTGTGTTAGCCTGTACTTCAGAGAAGTAGATACCAAACAGGAGAGGTCCCAGGACTGAACCCTGTGGTACTTCATTTGTCACTGGTTTGAAGTCAGATTTGGAGTCTGCAACTTTTACAGTGTGGGTTCTCTCAGTGAGCCAGTTGGCAATCCATCTTGTGACATAGGGATTTATACCTAGTTTAGTGAGTTTAGCTATAATTCCAGAATGGGGGATGGTGTCAAGTCTTGGCGAGGTCAAGATAGGCTGTGTGAACCACCTTACCCTCGTCTACGGCTTTGGTGACTGCATCAAAGAAGTTGATCAGGTTCAAAAGCCATGATCTGCCTTTCACAAACCCGAACTGGGTGGGGTCCAGAGTTTGGAGGTTACCAATGTCTTTGAGTTCTATGATGATACATTCCATGGCCTTGCAGACCAGGCTCGTCAGGCTAATAGGGCGATAGTTCCCAGGATCAGTGGTGGCTCCCCCTTTGTGGAGTAGGATAACTGTTGCTGTGCCCCATTCAGTGGGCACAAAGCCTGACGTGAGACTATGATTGAACATGGTGCTTAGATGGGGAGCCAGTTCGTTGTGAAGTTAGTGTAAAACTCAGCCTGGGATGTTGTCCGGTCCCATGCATGCTGTGTTTTTGGTTTTAGAGAGTGCAGCTTTTACCTGCATAGATGTGATTACAGGGACTATGCATTCTTCCTGTATAGATATGGGCCCTTTAGGGGGTTAGAGGGGGGTAATGTTAGCCCTGAACCTATCTGCCAAAATGTTGGCAATATCAGTTGGTTCTGTAATTTTTGTGCTGTAACACAGAGAAGATCTGGGTGTTGCCACTGAGAATCTTGCATAGCTATATAATGCTTTGTGGTTGCCCTTGTAATCAGTGGCGGTTTTGATTTCTTAGCTAGCTTTGGAGAATCTTGTAAGGGATCTCTGCTTCTTACTGAGGCTGACCAGGGAGCTCCCCAACTCATGGGATTTTACTCTTTTGTAACAGTTTCTTCCTTCTGTTGTTGTGTTTGTTTATGGCAGGGGACCATCAGATTGGCTTCCTTTTTTGGGGGGATAGCATCTTGGTTCTATTTGGGATAGCACGATCCATGCAGTTGTCTAAGTGTTTATAGAATGCATTTGTGTAGGATTCAGCACTTGTAACTGTATTGTCTGTTTGCATGGGTGTCATGAAGTTCACCACTTTTGTCTTAAGAAGCATGAAGTTGGCTTTGGAGAAATTTTTTATGTGGTTTCCTTAATGGTGGGTGGGGGCGGGATGCGGATATCTAGGCTGATTAGCTTATGGTCGGATCTGACCAACGAGGAGTTTTCAGGTGTGGAACACTGGTCACTCATGTTGGTAATGACTACGTCTAGGATATTGTTTCCCCTGATGGTGTGGATAGATTGATCCAGGGCATTGGAATTTATGAATTCCAGAAAGCGTTGAGCGAAGGAGTTAGTACACGAGTAGTTTTCCCAGTTAATGTTGGTAGTTGAAATCGCCCATTATTAGGGTATTTGGTTGAACCCTAATATTTTCCAGTATATCAAGAAATGAGGAGTGGGGATCCTGGGGCATGGTGGGGGATCTGTAGCAAGCTACAATTTGGATTGTAGTTTTGCCCAGAGTTACTTGCACTTGGATAACCTTGGATGCATTATGCTGCGCAACTAGCCTGGAGGTGTGTATATCCTTAATGAAATGTGGGCACACATCCGTCTTTGGTGTTGTGGTCCAGGTTAGATGGCCAAAAAGTGTGGTACGAGTTATAGCCTGATAATGCATGGGTGCTCTCTAGATCCTTGAACCAGGTCTCAGTCACTGCACAGATATTGATGTTCTCCATTTTAAGGAGTGCCTGGAGTGAGTGCATTTTGAGATTTAGACTTCTAGCATTGAGTAGCATTACCCTCAGTTTTTGCTTGCCTGTTCCGTTACTGTGGTGAATTTGTCATTTGAACCTTGCCTAAAAAAGGCACTATAGGGGCGGCAAGAGCCTTAGCCAGTATCCGAAATCCCAGGGCGACAGGTGCAGGCCATCTCTGGCAAAGGATCGTGGTTGGTCGACCGTGTCGTCCCAGGCAGACAGATACTGGATCCCCTTAGAATGACACCAGAAGATTAGTCAATTGTTGAAGTCCGTCATTTTGTCCTTGTACTGCAGTATCATTCTGGGCGATGGCAGGATGCTACTCATGGCTAGGGTCATACCTGCCTGGGCTGCAAGATCGGAGAGCTCTTCCATGTCACTCTTCATGTAGTCCAGGGAGGTATGCCTCAGGTCTTTCACACCAACATGGACAATGACAGAGTCGTACACTGCTGCTTTCATTTACAGCAGCAACTGTGTTTTATATTTTAACAGCTTGTTGCTTAGGAATTTTCTGAGCCCTTATTTGCAGCATAAGCATAAATACTGTGAGGCATTGTTTAATGCTGATATACTCATCCACATTGTTTATTTAACATCAGCATTTCCCTGTAAAGGGGAAAGAGAGGCACACTTAACAAGATCAAAAAATTGCCAGCATGACTGCCTGTCTATTATTACTGACCTCCTCTTCAGTAGGATGGAAATCACCAGGTCCATAGGGCAACACTGGTGGACTGCACCATATAGGTACTGTTGGAAGGGTGAAGAGGTGATGACTTGAGTCAGAGCTTTGTCCAGTGGTTTAAAGACACAGTGGGGTAGTATTGAATTAGAAACCACTGTGGGCATGTCATAATTTCCGCAGTTATCTAATTCTGTGAAAAATGTGCTATAATGCTACCATAAACTGGTATTAAATTAGGCTGTATTTAAATGTTGTAGATCACCAACCTTTCATCTGCTAGTGAGGCAGTCAGAATTCATCCTTTTGGAAGATTCCGCTCAAACAGTTGATAAGCAGTTCAGCTAATGGATCCCAGAAAGGTTTGTTCTGGTCAGGTCTTGTGCAACTTTCTTGTTTGACCTACAGTTTTCCAGTTTCTAGAGCACTTTACATTGTGTCAAAGTACTTTGTGGGTAATTACATAAGACTTTTTCTTCACATGTTGAGATTTAATGCAGTCATTGTAGGTACTAGTAGAGTAATGTCCCAAAAAATACTTTAGTAGTTAATACATAGTACAGAACATTTCTTCTGTGTCTCTTAAGGCTTGAACTGCTGATATTTTAATTCTTTAAGCACAATATATGACTGCTTTTCATGTGTAGCCAACTTTTTCCATTTCCTTATGTTGAAACATTTTCTGGAAAATGTATTTCAAGTGTTTAGAATTGTACTGCATCAGTGATTTTTAAAAGGCTGCCAGTTTTAACAAAGACTTTGTTCACCTGTGTGCTTGACTACTGGATAAGACAGGTAAGCATAAGTCTCTCGTCAGGATGTTTGAAGTCGCTCTCAAGCCTGTAGACAGGAAAGGTAGTGTTGCTCTGCTGTTTCTCATCGCAGTCAGATGAGGTCCATATAAACGTGTCTGTGTTTTAATAGATGCAGTAACTATAATTTATCTGACCCCACATCTAGTTCAAAACATTTTCTTAAATGGATATATTTAGGAATCTTCCTTTTTAAATGCTGTAATGTCTGCAGAAGAGGAAATTTGGACTACTTTTCAAAAAGTTCACCTTTGACTGCATATCCAGCAGTCTTATCTTTTAGCTGGATACCGTTATGTGGCAAGAACAAGCTTTAAACCCTATGTAGCCAGACATTTCGCATACTTTTATTGCATATACTTTGCTTGTATCATGCTTGAAAAGAGGTTCTGAGGCTAGGCTTGCATTGCAGGCAGAAGAGTGAAGTTCTTTAAAACAAAAATAAATATTTGTACGTACTTGTTTAGATGGCCTGTTAGAGTGCTTCAGTAAACTGCCTCTTCTACCAGATGGCACTTTCAGCTATGTTTTTACAATAGATATTCCTCAAGGCAGGAAAGAAGTAATATGAAAACCTATTGAGAGACCATTAATGTTAGAGGTAAGTCAGTTAAACTGATAAAAACTGCCCAGCCAACAGCTTTGGTTAAACTTTGTACAAATTCTTTTGTTAAATACCTGAAGGTTTTTAAGTTGTATGTGAAATACAGAAGTATTTTATCGATTGGTGTTAAGTACAGAAGTTATAACAGATATTGGCAGGCAGATGTCCTTCAAGAATGCAACTGCAGTCATAACATGTGGGTTGTCCTGCCTCAGGCAGCCCTCGGTCGGCCGGATTCCAAAGTCTGGGTCCGACGTCGGCTGATGTCGCATTTCTCTTCGACGTCAGAGCGGCTGGAGTACATAAGCATCAGCCGACGCCATTTTCTTTAGTCTTTCTTGCCGCGCGGTGCCCGAAGCAGAAGCAGTTCGCAAGTGCCGGTCGGTCAGCTCCTGTATTCTACGATACCGAAGTCATCAAAAAAGCTAAGTACCCCGTTGGGGACCTTTTCTTGCCTCAGCCGATGTCAGAAATTACTGAAAAAGTTAACAGTTGTCTTTCTTGTGGTAAACAAATACCTCATAAGGATTTCCACTCTTACTGTCTCCCTTGCCTGGGCCCAGACCACAACGTCTCTGCCTGTGTAGCCTGTGCTCGCTTCAACAAGCGCACTCTCAGGCGCCGGGCGGAGTTCGCTGAAGATTTTTTCGGCGATAATTTTGCTTACACCATGCCGTCGGATCTCCCGACATCGCAAACTCCCAAAAATCGAAAAGACCGGGACCGACATCCTCGGCCCGCGTCTACTACCGACTCCACGCCAAAACCTAGCGCGAGTGCTCCGGTTCCCTCTGAGACTGTCTCTCCACCGCTCCGAACCGAAGACACCGCATTACCGACGACTCCGATTCCAGGCATTACTCTGCCAGTTATAGATTTTCCTCCGGATACCGAAACCGAGGAAATGCCCGAGACCATTGCTGTAGACAAGGTCACTCCTGCACGTGGAGCTGCCAGGCCCCCTATGGCCATGTCTATTAAGGCCTACACTAGGGCTAAGGCAGCCAGCAAAACAAAGCATATTACTTCTAAATCCTTACCTCAGCCGACTCCAGAGACACAAATTATGTCCATGGCTGCTGATTTAATTTCCATGATTAGAGGTTCACAGGCCCATCCTGAGAGAGGATCCCAGCCCCCTCCTGATAAAAGGCCCCGGGTTGAACCCTCTGTCCCTACTCCTTCAGATGAAGATTCTGAGGGCTCTGTCCACTTTGATAGCCAGGAAGAGCTCTTTCAGACCTATGAGGACTCGGAGGCAGAAGATTCCATCCCCTCGGCCTCCCCTCCTGAGGATATTTCTTTTGGGGAAGTTCTGCACACCATGAGGGAACATTTCAAGTGGCAAGGTCAGGAATATTCTGATTCTAGGAAACGCCTTAGGACTTTCCTTAAGAAGCCTCAGCACAGGCCCTTAGCTATTCCTCCTGTACTTGATGTTCTGGATGATTTGTATTCTGACTCTAGTGCTACCCCTGATTCTCTTCCTCCTGCTCCAGCCAAGCCAGACAGGTATTACAGGGTCCCAGAAACTCATTCCCATTTATTCAGGGCCCATACTGCTGATTTGGAAACTATTTCACAGGGGCCTAAAGGAGTTTCAGCCTCCACCTCAAAAAATCCTTTGCCCTCCAACAGGGAAGCTAGGTCATTAGAGATGGGGCAAAAAGGTTTACACATCCACTACCTTATCTATGAGAGCTTTAAATTGCCTTTTTCATATGTTACAATATCAGGATTATCTGTTAGAAGATTTACAAAAAACATTAGCCACTCCTGATCCTTTAGACAGGAAGACTTTGCAGGAAGCTGTACATAACACTCAGCAAGTAAGCAATCACTTCCTGCAGTGTGGATATGATGCACTGGAAGCTTCATGTAGGGCAGCTATGACAGGGGCAGTCATTCGTAGACATGCTTGGTTAAAAGATCAACCTCTACCAGATCATGTAAAAGCAAAACTTCTGGATGCACCTTTGGAAAGAACAAGCTTTTGGTGCAAATGCTAAGGATGTGTTAAAGACCATCGAAGAAAAAGCAAAATCAGTTCAGACAGTGAAAGATTTCCTCCAGGTTCAACCCCCCAGATTCAGTAGGAATTGGCCTTCAAAAAACTGGTCCTTTCCTAATCCAGAAAAGTTTCAAAGGGGTAAGAACAGACGTGGCCGAGGAAGAGGCCAATACAGAGGCCCTTACAGGGGACGACAATGGCAGCCAGGAAACCAAAGAAGTGACGCAGGGGTTTCACCTGCCCCACAACCACAATCTCAATGACTTTCCTCTACTACCACCTACCAGGGAACAACTAGAAGCTCCCTTGGGCGGGAAGTTATCTCTGTTTGCACAAAACTGGCACAGACTGACAAAGGACAAATGGATTTTGGACATTATAGACAGAGAGTACAGGTTTCATTTTCATACCTTACCAAGAAAACAAGGCATGCCAAACCTACCACAAAATCAGAGGGCAGAGGCTATCAAGCAAATTACTCTGCTGACTCTGAAAGCAATAGAAAGAGTTCCACAACAAGAACAAGACCAGGGGTTTTACTCAAGACTGTTCCTTGTTCCAAGAAAAGAATCTCAATGGAGACCAGTACTAGACTTGTCCGCATTAAACACCTTTCTCATAGTACCAAAGTTCAAAATGCTGACTCTACAGCAACTCCTTCCCATGCTGGGCAAGGGGTCGTGGCTGATTACTCTGGACCTCAAGGAGATACCTGCATGTCCCTATCAGACACAGCTGCAGAAGATACCTCAGATTTCTTGCAGGGCCAGAGCATTATCAATTCTCAGCATTGCCATTTGGCTTATCTACTGCGCCCAGAGTATTCACAAAATGCCTGGCTTCAGTAATTGCTCATTGCAGGCTCCAGGGGATACAAATTTACCCGTACCTGGACGACTGCCTCATACAAGCGGACGACAAATTGATGTTGACAAAAAACCTGGATTATGTCATATGATTACTTCATGCTCTGGGATACACAGTCAACTTCCAAAAGTCAAGACTGCAGCCATCCCAGCAAATAATCTTCTTAGGAGCCAAACTAGACACAGCCTCTCAGATGGCTTACCTGACAGAAGACAAGCAAGAGAAGTTAACTCATTATTTCAAAGGTTTAGCAAAACTCACCCAGATGACTGCAAGGAGATTCCTACAGGCCCTGGGTTACATGGCATCCTGCATTCTCCTGGTTCCATTAGCAAGACTACACATGACAAAGCTTCAATGGTACCTAAAAGCATTTGGTCTCAACACAGCAACAACTTGGAGACAATCATACCACTCATTCCATGCCTACAAAAGGAATTCCTATGGTGGGCCTCTGTGAGCCAGGCAAACACAGGTATGTCATTCAAAAAACCACAGATAACACAGACCATGACTACAGACGCCTCAGACCTTGGATGGGGCACATGGCAGGCAGGTGTATACAAGGACAATGGTCTCCAAAGGAAACGCATCTGCATATAAACCAAAAGGAAATGCTGGCAGTAATGCATGCCATCGAGGCCTTTCAACACCAACTCCAGCAAGGCCATTTACTGATACGGACAGACAACACCACTGTGATGTGGTACATAAACAAGCAAGGGGGCACCCACTCTTACCCCCTTTGCAGACTGACAATGCAGCTTTGGGAGAAATCACTGAGCCTAAACATCCAGTTACAATCCCAATTTGTTCCAGGAAAAGACAATGTGTTGGCGGACAGCCTAAGCAGGAATTTCACAGATCCACACGAGTGGAGGTTACATCCGAAGGCCTTCAGACAACTCACTTCGATATGGGGCAAGCCAGAAGTGGACCTATTTGCCTCTCACCTCAACCATCTTCTACCAACATTCTGCACAAGGACATACCATCCAAAAGCTTGGAAAATAGATGCCCTCTCATTCAACTGGAACTCCCTAGCAATCTATGCATTCCCACCTCTGCCACTGATGACCTCAGTATTACTAAAGATCAAAGCAGAGAAACCCAAGGGAATCATAATAGCTCCGGACTGGCCAAGACAACACTGGTACCCACTACTACGGAGCATATGTCACACCAGGAGGTGGGCCCTTCCCCAGTGGCCTCTACTTTTGACTCGACACAATTTCGAAACACTGCATCCAAATCTTCAGACACTGCAGCTAACAGCCTGGGAGATCCCATAAATAAATTCAGCTTATCTCTCTCCAAGGAAGTTCAGCGGATACTAACAGAGGCTCGAAGACCATCCACCAGAAAGGTTTACTTAGCAAAGTGGAAAAGATTCAGCAATTGGAATACCAGCAAGGGACATGATGCATCATTGTTGAACATCCCACTCATCTTGGAATATTTGGCAGGTATGTTAAAGAACGGCCTCTCATATTCTTCCATAAAGATACATGCATCTGCTATTTCAGCTAGATACAACACTGATCCTCCTGTTTTTTCTCACCCTTTACTAAGGCAATTCCTCAGGGGAATCAAGAACATTAAGCCACCAAGAAAGGCCCCAGTGCCAGCCTGGGACCTCAATTTTGTCCTAGAAAAACTGACTGTACCTCCATTTGAGCCAGCAGCTTCAGGTGACTTGCAATTTCTCTCATGGAAGACAGCTTTCCTGTTGACAATTACCTCAGCAAGAAGGGTTTCGGAGTTACAGGCCCTAATGGCAATACCACCCTTTATTATTTTTCACAGAGACAGGGTTTCATTAAGGACCAACCCTACCTTTATGCCAAAGGTGGTATCTAGGGTTTCTTTAAATCAAGCCATTCATCTGCCTGCCTTCTTCCCCAATCCTGAGAATAAGGGGGAAAGACTGTTGCATACCTTGGACATTCACAGACAACTTCGATACTACCTGGACAGAACCAAGGCCAGTAGGAAGTCTGAACAACTTTTGTAGCTTACGCCCTGCAGTCCAAGGAAAAGCAATTTCAAAACAGACTATTTCTAAATGGATTGGACATTGCATCAGATTCTGTTTTCCTTTCATGGAAAGACTGTTCCAGCCAATGTCAGACCACATTCCACTAGAGCTACAGCCACCTCTACAGCATTCTTAAGAGGGGTGCCTACCAAGGACATTCTAGAAGCTGCTACATGGAGCTCCGTGCATACATTCTCCAAACACTACAATCTCCCTCTATACTCCAGATCCAGAGCAGGCTTTGCTTCGGCAGTCCTGCAGGGTTTGATTGCCACACCATCTTTTCCTAGAGCATTCCTCCTCCCCAGCTAAGCTATGGTATTCTACCCACATGTTATGACTGCAGTTGCATTCTTGAAGGACATAGTACAGTTTTGTACCTACCATAAATGTAGATGTCCGATAGACATGCAACTGCAGTCGTTTTTTCCCTCCCTCCATACCCCTCTATGCCTAGGGTCCACTCCTATCCCTGTTTCTCTTAGCTGGGGATATCTGTTATGGTGTATTTGTTTTATTGCTCATTTATTTGTTTGGAATCCTGTTTTTGTCTTCCAATTTGATTACAGCCTTCCTTGGAGGGCACCTGGCATCTGGGGCAAGAAACACTGAAGAAAATGGCGTCAGCTGATGCTTATGTACTCCAGCCGCTCTGACGTCAGAGAGAAATGCGACATCAGCCGACGTCGGACCCAGACTTTGGAATCCGGCCGAGGGCTGCCTGAGGCAGGACAACCCACATGTTATGACTGCAGTTGCATGTCTATCGGACATCTACATTTATGGTAGGTACAAAACTGTACTTTTTTTCTCCTGTTCGTGTGTCCCACCCCCTACTGAGACATTAAGCTAAAAGTTTCTGAAATTCTAACTACAGGACAACAGCTGCAGTTTGAAAATTTTCTCAACCCTCTCACCTGACTCTTACTGTGGTTTTCAAAGGCTTTGTTTCTGGCATCCATCCCTTACGGTAATCTGGCTTCTAAATTTCCACCCTCCCCTGTTTCATTGCTGTAATCTGTTGTGTAACCTGTTTTAAGTAGTTTTCCACCCCTTTTTTCCCACATATCCATAATACTAAGTGCCCATCCAGCAAACTAGTATTGCATTTGCATTATACCTCCGTTACTACAAACTTTCTGTTCATTTTCCTAGAATTCCCATTCTCTTGGCACCCTCACCACATTCTGAGGGAGTCCTAAGTTAATTCTGCTCCATCCTTGGTAAGTAAGAGATTTATTTTATTGTTTTTTAGTTCAGTTAGCTGTTTAGAGCGCAGCTGCTTGTTTTTTGAGTTTGCCTTTAAATCACTCTGAAGGTCCCTATTACATGAAATTGCCTTACCAATGTAGTGCAAGTTGTTTTGCTGTAGCATTACACTCGCAAGCAGTATTTCTTGGTGTAATTACATCAAGAGGTTAGCAGTGTCCTATACAGACTCAAACACCCAGAAAGTAAATTTTAAGTAAATCTTTGAACTGAAATCTGTAACTCAGTGTGGCTAAAACAGTCATTGCAGAGAGACAAGCTTAGAGCAGCTAGTTTGCAGATGAAACAGGCACTACTATTAAATCTTGGCACAGTCTAACCTAGTCTGATGCCAAACCCCAGAGACCACCCAAAAAGTTGTGTGTAAACCCAGTCCATGATATGCAGTAACCCACCCAAATACTGGTACAGACCACATGGATATGCAATTTCAAAATGTCTCTGCAACCAGATTGGTAGATATGGGCATCCTGAGACAATGAAGCAATTGTTTCTTGTTCACAGATCACTGTTTAATCAATTAAAAACAAACACAGTATGCAAGAGATGCACATACAGAATTTCACTGGAGGCCAGAATCTTGCATACAGACAAGCTTGTAAGGAACGCACACTACATCCATCATGCATAGTGTCCACCACACACATGGACCAACCTGTGCTGAGGCACTAAAAAGCAATCTTCCAAAACCTCAAAGACCTCCTATAGCTATAAAAGGCAGCTGTGTTCTCGGCAATCTCCAAACACTTGCCAAAAGCAACACATGCACCTACACCAGTGGAGCCCCAAGACCAAAGTTCATAAGGCAAGACAACACATTATCCAGGACACTTGTTATAGGGGACTTTATTGTATGACGCAGAGATGACAGACTAAACAAGGGAAGATAATCATTAGTTGCTTATCTGGAGCCGGGATTTGCCTGCTTAATGCACCAAAGTTACCAGTATGGTTCTGTCATAGTCCCCATCGGTGTTAAAAACCTGAGACATACTTCCCTGGGCTATGTGAAGAGTCATTGTTGATCTCTGAATGTGTATCAGGCACGTATGTGTTTTGCATTGAGTAGTATTCTACCTTCGCCATGGATGATGCCACAGTACGAACAAAAGAGGATTGACTTAGTAATTGGCTTAGTTTATGGAGTCTCTTCAGCATGGAAGGACATGGTTAACAGACCTCATTGCTTTGCAAAGTATGGTTTGCAACCGTCTCCCCTAGGCTTCTGAATATTGGCTGAAACTTTATTTACCACCTTAAAGCCTTTTCAGGCGATACTAGATTGACACGCCTACTGACATAGCAAATAAAACCCTGAGAAACCTTAGGTGTTACTGCTCAATGCTAGGAGCCTAAACAAGAAACTCCACACCCTACAAGATGTTCATCTTGTTTCACTGTTGCAGTCATTACACTTGGTTTATCCTGCTGGCAGGCTACCCGCAGTCGGCCTGAATTCCAAAGTCCTGGTCCGGCGTCGGTTGCTGTCGCCTCTTCCCTGACGTCAGTACACCAGGAGTATAAAAGATGCAGCCGATGCCATTTTCCTCGGTCTTTCTTGCCGCGCGGTGCCCGAAGCAAAAGCAGTTCGCAAGTGCCGGTCGGCCGACTCCTGAGATTTTCAAAATCGAATTTCAGATCCGAAGTCTTCAATAAAGCGAAGTACCCCATTGGGGAAACTTTTTTTCTTGCTCTAGACCGATGTCAGAAAAAGTTAACAATTGTATTTCTTCTGGGAAGCAAATACCTCATAAGGATTTACACTCTTACTGTATTTCTTGCCTAGGCCCTGACCACGACGTTGCTAGTTGTCGGTTTTGTGCTAGATTTAACCAACGCACTATTAAGCATCGGTACGATTTTGCTTTTCATTATTTTGGCAGAAGGTTTAACTAGATAATGCCATTGGAACAACCGGAAGTAATAAAAAACGCAAGGATAAAGACAAGCATCCGAGGTCCAAAACCGATGACCAAGCCTCTTTGCTCAGTGAGGTGCTTTCACAGCCCCTGACTCCCGCTACCTCAGAGCCACAGGCCGCCTCCGACTCCCACGTGGAGACAGCTAGGCCTCTGGATACTCAAGGTATTGGCCCTTCGGAAATTAACCCCTCAGATAGGTCCGGAGGCATCGGCTTCTGAGGGGGTCTTCAGACCTACACAACTTTATATAAAGCCTACTTCAGCATCCAAGACAAAGTCTAAAACAGTTTTAAAGACAAGGAAACCAGTACAGCATTCTCCAGGACAGGCTTCTATGCCTAGGAAACAGATGCTCAAAATGGCCGAAGACCTAATTACTTTGAACAGGGGTTCCCATCCCCCTCCTGATAAGAGGCCTAGGCAAGACACTGAATATGATTCTTCTGGTCAGGTTTCCATTTCCTCTGATTCCTCTTCTGATCAGGGATATTCTGTTCCTTCCTATGAGGATTCTGATGCTGAAGATTCTATTCCTTCAGCTTCTCCTCCTGAGGACTATTCTTTTGGGGGAACCCTGCATACCATGAGGGAGCATTTCCATTGGGAGAGCCTGGATTATTCCGATTCTAAAAAAAGACTTAGAGACTTTCTTTTACTTCCTCAGCACAGGCCTGTTGCAGTTCCCCTTGTTCTAGACATAGTAGATAATGTTTTTTCAGAGTCCGGCCTGTCTCCAGACTCTTTACCTCCTGCCTCTGTTAAGCCGGACAGATACTACAGGGTCCCAGACTCCCATAAATTTCTTTACAAAAACCCTGCTGCTGACCCAGAAGCCATCTCACAGGGTCCCAAAGGGGTCAAGGCTGCTTCTGCCAAAAACCCTGTCCCCTCAGACAGAGATTCTAGGGCTTTGGACAGATGGGGGAAAAAGTTTACACTTCTGCTACCTTGGCTAAGAGGGCTTTACATTGTCCGTTTCATATACTCAAATATCAGCAATACTTAATGTCTCTGTTAAAACAAAAAATGTTGACAAATTCTGAATGTTCTGAGAAAGATTTGCAGGATTTATTGCATGCAGCTGAACAAGTGGGAAAACGTACTTTGCAATGTGGCTATGATTCACTGGAGGCCTCGTGCAGGGCCGCTGTTACAGGATGTTCATCGTACATACAGCTGCAGTCATAACAGATGGGTTTTCCTGCCATCAGGCGGGTCCTTGGTCGGCCAAATTCCAAAGTCTAGGTCCGGCGTCGGTTGTTGTCGCTTCTTCCCTGACGTCAGTGCGACAGGGGTGTAAAAGAACCAGCCGATGCCATTTTCTTCAGTCTTTCTTGCCACGTGGTGCCCGAAGCAGAAGCAGTTCACAAGTGCTGGTCGGCCAGCTCCTGAGATTACAAATATTTTGCAACCGAAGTCTTCTTGAAAGCTAAGTACCCCGTTGGGGAAACTTTTCTTGCCTCAGACCGATGTCAGACAAAGTTAATAATTGCATTTCATGTGAGAAGCAAATACTGCATAAGGATTTTCATTCCCTCTGCATTCCTTGCTTAGGCCCAGACCACAACATCTCGGCCTGTCGTTTTTGGCTACATTCAACAGACACACCATTAAGCGTCGGGCGGAGTTCGCCCAACACTATTTTGGCAAAAAATTTTATTACATTATGTCGTCGGATACTCCGACTCCAGTTTTGAGTAAAAGATGCAAAGATAAGGACCGACCTACGAGGTCCGCGGCTTCTACCGACACCACGCCAAAGCCGACTACAGGTGGTCCGGTTCTCAGTGAGGCGCCTATGCAGCCCCTGACTACCGATGACACTTCATTGGTGGTGTCTACTGTACCCGAGGTCGCAGGCTCTTCGGCCCACACCCCGACTACCGATACCGAAGCCACTCTTGGCGGTGAAACTCAGAGTTTAGACAGATCTGCCACCTCTCAAGGTGTCTTCAGGCCTTCCTCTTCTTTTTCCATCAAGGATTTCACTAAGTCTAAAGCAGCCATGCATACGAAGAGACAAGCTCCACAGGGCCCTTAAGGCCCCATGCCTAAAAAGCAGATGCTCAAAATGGCTGAGGATTTGATTACTCTTATCAGGGGTTCTCAACCCCGACAAAGGCCCAGAGTGGAGGAAGAATCCCCCTCCTCGGACCAGGCCTCCATTATTTCAGAGCATTCTGATGACCAGGAACATTCATACTCCCCTTTTGAAGATTCTGATGCAGAGGAGTCCATTCCCTCTGTCTCCCCTCCTGAGGATTACTCTTTTGGGGAAACCTTGTATACCTTGAGGGAACACTTCCACTGGGAAGGCCAAGAGTAGTCAGACTCCAAGAAAAGGCTTAGGGATTTTCTCTTGCTCCCTCAGCACAGGCCTCTGGCTATACCTCCTGTCTTAGACATTCTTGATGATGTGTATTCGAAGGCCTGCCTTAACCCAGACTCTACCTCCAGCCCCAGTCAAGCCTGACGGGTATTACCGGGTTCCTGACTCACACCAATTCCTATACAAAAGCCATGCGGCTGACCCAGAAACTATCTCACAGGGTCCCAAGGGAATTAAGGCCTCCACTGCTAAAAATCCATTACCTTCAGAGAGAGATTCCAGAGCTTTAGAAAGGTGGGGGAAAAAAGTATACACCTCGGCCACCTTAACCATGAGGGCATTAAACTGCCAGTTCCATATGTTAAAGTACCAACAGTTTCTGTTATCACAGTTGAGAAGCAAAATGTCACAACCTGAACAACCAGACTTGAAGGAGGTGCAGGATTTGATGCATAGTGCATACCTTGCAATGTGGTTTTGATGCTTTAGAGGCCTCATGTAGAGCTGCTGTTACAGGATCAGTCATACGTAGACATGCCTGGCTCAAAGAGCAAACCTTACCAGATCATGTCAAAGCTAAATTACTAGATGCCCCTCTGCAAAAAGATGTATTATTTGGTGTTAAAGCTGAGGAGGTATTAAAGAAAATGGAGGAAAAGGCTAAATCAATGCAAACAGTGAAAGATTTCCTACAGGTACAACCTCCACGTTTCAGTAGAAATTGGCCTTCCAAAAATTGGTCCTTTCCAGCCACGGACAGACCCCAAAGAGGTAGATACAGGTGCCCGAGGGGCAGAGGGCAATCTCAAGGATCGTTTAGAGGCAGACGATGGCAAGCTCCTACACAGAGGTGCTGAGGATAGTTCACAGCCATTCAGAAAGCAGACCCAGTGACTTTCCCCTTTGCATGCCAAGCAAGGCTCAAATGGCAGCACCTTTAGGCGGAAAACTGGCATTATTTTCGAAAAATTGGCATATTGTCACAAAAGACAAATGGAATCCTGGACATTATAAACAGAGGCTACAGATTCCATTTTCACACCCTCCCAAAATGAGAGGCATGCCAAACCTGCCACACAATCAAAGGACAGAGGCACAAAAACAAATTTCAGATCTCATGGACATGAAAGCTATTCAAGAGGTACCTACACAAGAACAAGGTCAAGGTTTTTACTCCAGACTATTCCTGGTACCAAGGAAGGGAAAAGATTGGAGACCTATTTTGGACCTATCCATCCTAAACACATTTTTACTCGTGCCAAAATTCAAGATGCTCACATTACAGCAGCTTCTTCCCATGCTGGGCAAGGAGTCTTGGCTGGTAACATTGGACCTCAAGGAGGCATACCTGCATGCCCCAATCAGACAAGATTGCACAAGATACCTCAGATTTCTTGCAGGTTCAACCCATTATCAATTCTCTGCATTGCCCTTTGGCTTATCTACTGCGCCCAGAGTATTCACAAAATGCCTGGCATCAGTAATTGCCTACTGCAGATTTCAAGGGATACAAATTTACCCATATTTGGAAGACTGCCTGATCCAAGCGGACAGCAAGCACATACTTCTGAAACATCTGGCTTTTGTAATAATGTTGTTGAATTCTCTGGGATACACAGTCAACAAAAAGAAATCAAGGCTAATACCCTCTCAAACAATAATTTTCCTGGGTGCCAACTTTGACACAAACACCCAGATGGCCTACCTCACGCCAGAGAAACGGGGGCAACTAACTCAATACTTCAGAAAACTAGCAAATTTCACCATGCTGACTGCAAGGAAAATCCTGCAGGCTCTGGGATTCATGGCATCTTGCATCCTACTAATCCCATGTGCAAAGCTGCATATGAGGAAACTTCAATGGTACATGAAAAACCTATTGTCTCAACACAGCCACAGTTTGGAAACAATAATACCACTGATTCCATGTCTTCAAAAGGAATTTCTGTGGTGGGCTCAAGCATGCCAAAGAAACACAGGTCTCCCATTCTGCAAGCCTCAAGCAAATCAAGTCATCACAACAGACGCCTCGGACTACGCCTGGGGGGCGCACATGACAGATCGGTGCATTCAGGGCAAATGGTCCCAAAAAGAAAAGCACCTACACATCAATCAAAAGGAAATGCTAGCAGTAATAAATGCTATTATGGCTTTCAAAGACCTTCTGCATCCAGGTCAACTATTGATAAGGACAGACAACACCACAGTAATGTGGTACATAAACAGGGAGGAACCCATTCATACCCCGTATGCAGGCTGGCCATGTCTCTTTGGAACATGGCTCTGGAATTACAAATCAAGCTTCAAGCACAGTACTTGCCAGGCAAGTAAAACACGCTGGCAGACCACCTAAGCAGAAATATGACAGATCCACATGAATGGAAGTTGCATCCTCAAGTTTTTACAGAGATAATTCAAGGATGGGGAAGGCCAGACCTAGATCTCTTTGCCTCCCACAAAAATCACCAATTGGCAAAATTCTGCTCAAAGACCTTTCATCCACAGGCCTGGAGAGTGGACACACTCTCTTTCAGTTGGACAACAATGACAGTTTATGCCTTTCCACCTCTTCCTCTGCTGCCCAAAGTTCTATTAAAAACCAGAGCAGACAGACCAAAGATGATTCTCATTGCTCCAGACTGGCCAAGACAACACTGGTACCCACTCCTGAGGAGCCTGACACATTCCCCACCATGGATCCTACCTCTAATGCCTCTTCTGACTCAGCACAGCTTCAAAATTCTTCACAGTCAGCTGAAAACACTCATTGTGGCCGCATGGAAGATTCCTTACCTTCACAACAGACCCTACTCTCCAAGGAGGTGCAGGATGTCATTTTGGAGGCCAGAAGGCCTTCTACTAGAAAAGCTGACTCCGCAAAATGGAAACGGTTTTGTGCCTGGAATGAGAAAAAGGGCCAGAATCCTGGAATACTGAATTTACCTCAAATATTACAGTACCTAGCTGAGATGCTACGCAGTGGACTTTCATTCTCCTCCATCAAAATCCATGCCATTTCAGCAGAATACAACACTGATCTTCCTTTATTCTCTCATCCCCTCTTAAGACAGTTCCTCAGAGGGGCTAAGAATATAAACCCCCCAAGGAAACAACCAGTACCTGCTTGGGACCTCAATTTAATTCTAGAAAAACTGACCTTGCCTCCTTTTGAGCCAGCTGCCTCAACAGAACTGCAATACTTGTCCTGGAAAACGGCCTTCCTTCTGGCTATCACCTCAGCTCGCAGGGTATCGGAACTACAAGCCCTCATGGCTGTGCAGCCTTTCATCATTTTCCATCAGGGCAGAGTTTCCTTACGAACCAATCCGTCCTTCATGCCAAAGGTGGTATCCAGGGTAGCTTTGAATCAGGCTATCCACTTTACCTACCTTTTACCCTAATCCTCAAAACAAAGGGGAGAGACCACTACATTCCTTGGACATCCACAGACAGCTGCGTTATTATTTGGACAGAACAAAGCCTTTCAGAAAATCAGAGCAAATCTTTGTGTCCTATGCTGCAGGAGCTCAAGGGAAGCCAATTTCCAAACAGACAATCTCAAAATGGATAGCCTACTGCATATGCTTTTGTTACTCTTTTCATGGTAAAACTGTACCTGCAGGCATCAGATCTCACTTCACAAGGGCCACAGCTACCTCTGCAGCTTTCCTCAGAGGGGTTCCTACCAAAGATGTTTTGGAAGCAGCCACTTGGAGTTCTGTGCATACCTTCTCCAAGCACCATCACCTACCGTTATACTCCAAAACTAGAGCAGTCTGCCACTGCAGTCTTGCAGGGCATCCTGGATCCTCCTAGTTCCACCTAGTGCCTACCACCCTTTTTTAGCTTTGGGATTCTACCCATCTGTTATGACTGCAGCTGTATGCACGATGAACATAGTACAGATGTCCTTCACGGATGCATCTGCAGTCATCACATATGGGTTGTCCTGCCTCAGGCAGCCCTTCGGTCAGCCGGATTCCAAAGTCTGGGTCTGGCCTCGGCTGATGTCTCACTTTCCCCGACGTCAGAGCGTCTGGGGTATAAAAGCATCAGCCGATGCCATTTTCCTCAGTCTTTCTTGCCGCGCGGTGCCCGAAGCAGAAGCAGTTCGCAAGTGCCGGTCGGCCAGATCCTGTGATTCAGCTACCGAAGACTTCGAAAAAGCTAAGTACCCCGTTGGGGACTCTTTCTTGCCTCAGCCGATGTCAGATAAAGTTAATAATTGTTTAACTTGTGGGAAACAAATACCTCATAAAGATTTCCACTCTTACTGCCTCCCCTGCCTAGGCCCAGACCACGACATCTCGGCCTGTTCAGCCTGTGCTTCCTTCAACCGACTAACTCTTAGACGTCGGTCGAAGTTTGCAGAGGAATTCTTTGGGGCTAGTTTTGCTTACAAGATGCCATCGGAGACTCCGACTTCGCATTTAGTTAAGAAACGGAAGGACAAGGACCGACACACGTGGGCCGCGGTTTCGGCTGAAACCACGGTCAGGCCTACCGCGAGTGTCTCGGTCTCGGCTGAAACAGAGTCCTTGGTACTTCAGATTACCGAAACCGCACAACCGACTCCCTCGGCCACGGAGGCCCCGGCCGAGTCGGTTATTGAATTACCTACTGAAACTGGTGTCCAGGAACCTTCCGACACCATTCCTTTAGACAAGTCTACTCCTGCACGTGGTGCAGCCAGACCTCCTGCATCCATGTCCATTAAGGCTTTCTCTAGGGCTAAAGCTGCTAAACTTTCTAAAGCTTTGCCTCCCAAGGTTACCTCTCAGAGACCCTCTACTGGCTCTCAGATTCTTAGCTTAGCAGAGGATCTTATCTCCTTAATTAAAGGTTCTCAACCTCATCCAGACAGGGGCTCTCAACCACCTCCAGACAAAAGGCCCAGGGTTGAGCCCTCTGACCCCCACTCCTCAGATGAGTCCACAGATGGCTCTACTGTGTCAGACCACCAGGAGGAGGCTTATTCGGCCTACGAGGATTCTGATGCTGAAGAATCTATTCCCTCGGCCTCCCCTCCTGAAGAGTTTTCCTTTGGAGAGACATTACACTCTGAGAGAACATTTTCAATGGCAGGGTCAGGAATTCTCTGATTCTAGAAAGAGATTAAGGACCTTTTTACATTTACCTCAGCATAGGCCTTTAGCTATACCTCCTGTTTTGAATGTCATTGATGATGTGTACTCTGATGCTAGTACAGCCCCTGACTCCCTCCGGCTCCTGCCAAACCTGATAGGTACTACAGGGTCCCGGACTCACATCTACACCTGTACAAGGCCCCCACTGCTGATCCAGAAACTATTTCCCAGGGCCCAAAAGGGGTTGCAGCTGCCACTGCTAGAAATCCTCTACCCTCTGAAAGGGAGTCCAGAGCTTTAGAGAGATGGGGTAAGAAAGTGTATACTTCTGCAACTCTTTCCATGAGGGCATTAAATTGTCAATTTCATATGATACAGTACCAAGAGTATTTGTTAGATGAATTGCATAAGAAACTGTCTTCTTCTGAACCCCTTGATCGCAAATCCCTTCAGGATCTGGTACATAACTCCCAGCAGGTTAGTAACCATTTCTTGCAGTGTGGCTATGATGCATTGGAAGCTTCATGTAGGTCAGCTATGACAGGTGCAGTCATACGTAGGCATGCCTGGCTGAAGGAACAATCTCTGCCAGACCATGTTAAAGCTAAGCTTTTGAATGCTCCTATGGAAAAGCAAAAATGATTTGGTTCCACGGCTCAAGAGGTCTTAAAGAAATTTGAAGAAAAGGCAAAATCTGTGCAAACAGTCAAAGACTTTCTGCAAGTCCAACCACCGAGATTCAGCAGAAATTGGCCTACTAAGAATTGGTCCTTTCCGGACTCCGACAGATCTCAGAGTGGCAGGAATAGGCGTGCCAGAGGTAGAGGGCAAGCTAGAGGCTCCTACAGAGGCCGTCAATGGCAGCCTCCCAACCAGAGATGTAGTGCAGGAACTACAACTGCTACACCAGGACAGACTCAATGACTTTGTTTTGACTCCGCCGACCAGGGCTCAATTAGAAGCACCTTTGGGCGGAAAGCTTTCTTTATTTTCAAAAAATTGGCGCAGCATTACAAGAGACACATGGACACTGCAAATAATAGACAAAGGATACAGGTTCCATTTCCACACATTGCCAAAAAGAAAAGGCATGCCAGACCTGCCACCAAATCAGAGGGCAGAGACTGTAAAACAAATTTCCAACTTAATACAAATGAAAGCTATAGAAAAGGTACCTCTTTCAGAACAAGGCCAAGGATTTTACTCCAGATTATTCCTTGTTCCAAGAAAAGAAAATCAATGGAGGCCTATTCTCGACTTGTCGCACTGAATACTTACCTCATTGTGCCAAAATTCAAAATGCTGACTCTACAGCAACTCCTTCCTGTGCTGGGCAAGGGGTCTTGGCTGGTGACTCTAGACCTCAAGGAGGCATACCTGCCATGTCCCTATCAGACAAAGTTGCAGAAGACACCTGAGATTTCTTGCAGGGTCAGAGCATTATCAATTCTCAGCATTGCCCTTTGGCTTATCTACTGCACCCAGAGTATTCACAAAATGCCTGGCATCAGTAATTGCACACTGCAGACTTC
This sequence comes from Protopterus annectens, assembly GCF_019279795.1. Taxonomy (NCBI): domain Eukaryota; kingdom Metazoa; phylum Chordata; order Ceratodontiformes; family Protopteridae; genus Protopterus; species Protopterus annectens. The sequence continues at coordinate 1,391,067,193 of NC_056728.1, forward strand.
AGGGGATTCAAATTTACCCATATCTGGACGACTGCCTTATACAAGCGGACAGCAGGCAAACTTTGTTAAAGGACTTGGATTATGCCATCCACCTACTGCAAGCCTTGGGATATACAGTCAACATCCACAAATCAAGACTTGTTCCATCCCAAAGAATAACTTTTCCTGGGTGCGGATCTAGACACAACCACCCAAATGGCCTTTCTCAAGAAGAAAAACAAAAACTACCGGATTACTTCAAGAATCTGACAAGACAAACTCAGCTGACTGCAAGGAAAATCCTGCAGGCCCTGGGTTACATGGCATCTTGCATTCTTCTGATTCCACAAGCAAGGCTGCATATGAGAAAATTACAATGGTACCTACGGAGTTTATGGACTCAGCAAAGTCACAGCTTAGAAACTTTGATCCCACTCATTCCATGCCTTCAAAAGGAATTTCTGTGGTGGGCTCAAGCCTGCCAGTCGAACAGTGGGTTGCCCTTCAGCAAGCCAAGAGCCAACCAAACCATCACTACAGACGCTTCAGACCAAGTTTGGGGAGCACACATGGAGGGCAGATGTATCCAAGGGCTATGGTCACAAAGAGAGCTGCGCATGCACATAAACCAAAAGGAAATGCTGGCAGTGATACACGCAATAGAGGCCTTCAAACTTTTTCTTCATCAAGGCCACCTACTCATAAGGACAGACAACACCACAGTTATGTGGTACATAAACAAGCAAGGAGGCACCCATTCCTACCCTCTTTGCAGACTGGCAATGAATCTATGGGAACTTTCCTTGAAACTCAATATACAGCTGCAGTCCCAGTTCGTACCAGGGAAAGACAATATACTGGCAGACAGCTTAAGCAGAAATACCAATGATGCACACGAATGGATGCTGCACCCAGACATCATCTTACTCATAACACAATCATGGGGAAGGCCGGAAATAGATCTGTTCGCCTCCCCCCACAATCATCAACTGAAGAAATTCTGCTCAAGGACATACCACCCACAAGCATGGAAAGTGGACGCTCTCTCTTTCAGCTGGAAAGCTCTAACAGTGTATGCTTTTCCACCTCTCCCATTAATGACCAAGGTCTTACTGAAGATCAAGACAGAGCAGCCCAGAGTGATTCTGATAGCTCCAAACTGGCCAAGACAGCACTGGTACCCACTGTTAAAGAGCATGTCACAGACGAAACCGTGGCCTCTCCCCCTATGGCCACTTCTACTGACACAGCACAATTTCAACACACTGCATTCCAACCTGAAAACCTTGCAGCTAACTGCCTGGAAAATACCATGATGACTCCTCAGGATAAGCTATCCCAGAGAGTGAAGGATATTATTATGGAAGCTCGCCGGCCTTCCACAAGGAAGGCATATTCAGCAAAATGGAAAATATTTCACACTTGGAACACAACAAAGGGCCTAGATGCGACAGTGATGAACATGGCACATATACTGGAATATATGGCAGAATTGTTCCACAACGGCCTGTCTTACTCTTCCATTAAGATACATGCCTCAGCAATTTCAGCAGAATACAATGTCAATCCACCTGTCTTCTCTCATCCTCTCCTGAGACAGTTTCTAAAAGGAATCAAAAACATCAATCCTCCAGGGAAACCACCTCTACCTACTTGGGACCTTAACTTCGTGTTGGAAAAACTAACACTTCCTCCCTTTGAACCAGCAGCATCTGCAGATCTACAGTTTCTGTCTTGGAAAACTTGCCTTCCTTCTGGCCATAACCTCAGCAAGAAGAGTATCTGAGTTACAAGCTCTAATGGCAGTACAGCCATCTCTTATCTTTCATCAGGACAGAGTTTAATTGAGAACCAATGCTACATTTATGCCAAAGGTGGTATCCAGGGTATCTTTGAACCAAGCTATTCACTTGCCTACATTCTTCCCACAACCTACTACTACTTGGACAGAACTAAAAGTTACAGAAAGACTGACCAGCTGTTTGTAGCATATGCTGCTGGGGCACAAGAAAAAGCAATTTCCAAACAGGCAATTTCAAAATGGATGGGAAATTGCATTCGTTTTTGTTACTCTTTCATGGCAAAACTGTGCCAGCTAACATTAGACCACATTCCACGAGAGCTACAGCCACCACCACAGCCTTCCTAAGAGGGGTGGCTACCAAGGACATTTTAGAAGCTACTACATGGAGCTCCGTGCATACATTTGCCAAGCATTACAATTTACCTTTATACTCCAGATCCAGAGCAGGCTTTGCTCCGGCAGTCCTGCAGGGTATCTTAGCTACACCATCCTTTACTTAGTACCTCCACCCCCAGATTGGCTATGGTATTCTACCCATATGTGATGACTGCAGATGCATCCTTGAAGGACATAGTACAGTTTTATACCTACCATAAATGTAGATGTCCGATAGGTATGCATCTGCAGTCAGGTTTACCCTCCCTCCTTCCCCTCTGTGGTATACTTCTTGGGTACTTACCCCTCTTATAGCTAGCTGGGGGGATCTATTATGGTGTATTTGTTTTTATAGTACTGTGCATGTTTGGATTTGTTTTTACAATGCATATCTACAAATTTTAGCCTTCCTTAGAGGGCACCTGGCATCTGGGGCAAGAAAAACTGAGGAAAATGGCGTTGGCTGATGCTTTCATACCCCAGAACTAAAAGCTAAGTACCCCGTTGGGGACTCTTTCTTGCCTCAGCCGATGTCAGAAAAAGTGAATAATTGTTTAACTTGTGGGAAACAAATACCTCATAAAGATTTCCACTCTTACTGCTTACCTTGTTTAGGCCCAGACCACGACGTAGCAGCTTGTTTAGCCTGTGCTTCCTTCAACCGACGAACGCTTAGGCGTCGGTCGGAGTTTGCTGAACAGTTTTTCGGCTCAGATTTTGCGTACATTATGCCGTCGGATCCTCTGACTACTCAAATTGTTAAGAAACGCAAAGAAAAGGACCGACACTCGCCGTCCGCGGTTTCGGCCGAAACCACGGTTAAGCAAACCGCGAGTGTCTCTGTTTCGGCCGAAACCGAGCAAACGGTTCAATCTTCAGCCGAATCTATGACTACTACCGAGGCCCCTTCTACCCTTGTTGAATCGGCCTCTGAAGTTTTGCCTACTAATGTGGTTTCTCTAGAATTATCGGACACCATCCCTTTGGATGTCTCTACCCCAGCACGTGGTGCTGCTAGGCCTCCTGCAGCCATGTCTATAAAGGCCTTTGCCAGGGCTAAAGCAGCCAAAACAGCTAAGTCTGTGCCTGTTAAGCCCCCCTCTCACAGGCCCAGTTCCAGTTCCCAAATGCTTACTCTGGCAGAGGATCTCATCTCTTTAATAAAGGGATCCCAATCTCACCCAGACAGGGCCTCTCAACCTCCAGAAAAGAGACCTAGAGCAGAGCCCCCTGAACCTGTGTCCTCAGGTGACTCTTCTGATGATACAGACAATACAGACCATCCAGAGGCTCCTCTTTCTACTTATGAAGATTCTGATGCTGAAGAATCTATTCCTTCTGCCTCTCCACCAGAGGAATTTTCCTTTGGGGAAACCTTACATGCCATGAGAGAGCAATTCCAATGGCAGGGACAAGATTTCTCAGATTCAAGAAAAAGGCTAAGGACCTTTTTACACTTACCGCAACATAGACCCTTAGCTATACCTCCAGTTCTTCCTGTTGTGGATGATGCATTTAATGATGTTTGCACTGCTCCTGATACTTTACCTCCAGCCCCTGCTAAGCCCGATAGGTTTTACAGGGTACCGGACACTCATCACCACTTATACAAGGCTCCTTTTGCAGATCCTGAGACTATCTCCCAGGGGCCTAAGGCAGTAGGTTCGACCTCAGCAAAAAACCCTCTCCCTTCTGATAGGGAATCCAGGTCCTTAGAGAGATGGGGTAAAAAAGTATACACCTCTGCTACTCTCTCAGCTAGAGCTCTGAACTGTCAGTTTCATATGATCCAATACCAAGAGTTTATGCTTGATCAGTTAACTAAGAAACTGTCCTCTGATGATTCCTTAGATAAGAAATATGTTCTAGAAATGGTGAATAACATTCAGCAGGTTAGTAACCATTCTTTAAAATGTGGCTATGATGCACTGGAGGCTTCATTTAGATAAGCCATGACTGGCACAGTTATAAGAAGGCATGCATGGCTGAAAGAACAGGTCTTGCCGGATCATGTTAAAGCAAAGCTATTAGATGCTCCTATGGATAAGGTCAGTCTATTTGGTTCTCCTGCCCAACAAGTAATGAAGAAAATGGAAGAGAAGGCAAAATCTGTACAAACAGTTAAAGATTTCTTACAGGTTCAGCCCCAAGGTTCAGCAGGAACTGGCCTTCCAAAATTGGTCCTTTCCAGACTCCTCTAAAAATCAGAGAGGCAGGAATAGACGCTCCAGAGGCAGAAATCAATCCAGAGGAGGTGCCTACAGGGACGCCAGTGGCAAGGCAATAACCAACGAGGCACAGATACAACCACTACCACTGCAACAGGACAATCACAGTGACTTGGCTCTGACACCGCCTACCAGGGAACAAATAGCAGCACCCTTAGGCGGAAAGTTAGCCTTATTTTCAGAAAACTGGCACTATATCACAAGAGACAAGTGGATTTTACAAACTATAGACCAAGGCTACAGGTTTCATTTCCACACCTTACCAGTAAAAAGAGGAATGCCAAACCTACCACCAAATCAAAAGACAGAAGCCCTGAAACAAATAGCTCAATTAACAAAGATGAGAGCTGTGGAAAGGGTACCACCTACAGAACAGGGCAAGGGATTTTACTCCAGACTCTTCCTAGTACCAAGAAAAGAGAACAGTTGGAGACCTATTCTCGACCTGTCCGCTTTAAACACTTTCATCATTGTTCCAAAATTCAAAATGCTGACCCTACAGCAACTTCTTCCCATGCTGGGAAAGGAGTATTGGCTGGTAACTCTAGATCTCAAGGAGGCATACCTGCACGTCCCCATACGACCAATTTGCAGAAGATACCTCAGATTTCTTGCAGGATCAGAGCATTATCAATTCTCAGCATTGCCCTTTGGCTTATCTACTGCACCCAGAGTGTTCACGAAATGCCTGGCATCAGTAATCGCTCATTGCAGGCTTCAGGGAATCCAAATTTATCCATACCTGGACGACTGCCTGATACAAGCGGACAACAAAAGCAAGCTGACACACGACTTACAAAGAGTCATTTGCTTACTACAAGCCCTGGGATACACAGTCAATTTAAAAAAGTCAAGACTGGTACCATCCCAAACAAGAACTTTCTTGGGTGCAGATTTGGACACAGTAAAACAGATGGCATTCCTAACTGCAGAAAAACAAGAACAACCTCCTCTTTACTTCTTGGCATTAACAAAGCAGAACAAACTAACAGCAAGGAAAGTACTGCAGGCCTTGGGCTTCATGGCATCCTGCATAATCTTGGTCCCCCATGCCAGACTGCATATGAGAAAGCTACAGTGGTACCTAAAGAATTTATGGTCTCAACACAAGCACAGCTTAGAAACCGAAATACCACTGATCCCATGCCTGAAAGAAGAGTTCCTATGGTGGGCTCAGGCATGCCAGTCAAACCCAGGTTTGTCCTTCCACAACATTCAAACAAGCCAAACCATCACAACGGACGCCTCAGACCTCGGTTGGGGGGCCCACATGCTGGACAAGTGCATTCAAGGCTTATGGACTCCAGATCAGCTGCACCTGCACATAAATCAAAAAGAAATGCTAGCAGTAAAACTAGCAATCCAGAATTTCAGACCATTCCTCAAAGAAGGCCAATTGATAAGGACAGACAACACCACAGTCATGTGGTACATCAACAAACAGGGAGGCACTCATTCATACCCCCTATGCCGAATGGCTATGGACCTATGGAATATGGCTCTGAGCTACAACATTCAATTACAGGCAATATTTGTACCGGGAAAAGAAAACATCCTAGCAGACATGTTAAGCAGAACTACCTCGGATGCTCACGAATGGATGCTACACCGGACATCTTCAAGGCCATCACAAAGAAATGGGGAATACCACAAATAGACCTATTCGCATCCCCACTCAATCACCAGCTCAAGAAATTCTGCACAAGGACATACCACCCACTTGCTTGGAAGGTGGACTCTCTATCCTTCAATTGGAAAGGCCTGACAGCATATGCATTTCCACCTCTTCCTTTAATGCACAAGGTACTACTGAAAATCAAAGAGGAACGTCCAAGGATAATTCTGATAGCTCCAAATTGGCCAAGACAACATTGGTATCCATTGCTGGGGAGCATGTCTCGGGGGGGGGGGGGGGGAACGTGGACACTGCCCCTGATTCCTTTGATGTTAACTCAGAGCGACTACAACATCCTGCATCCAAACCAGAAAACTCTGCAACTGACTGCCTGGAACATTACATAAGAGCAACTAACCCAGACTTATCCCAAAGGGTTAAAGACATTATCCTTGAGGCCCGCAGACCTTCAACAAGAAGGAACTATGCAGGAAAATGGAAAAGGTTTGTCATTTGGAGTACTGAAAGAGGGAAAGATGTGTCAAAGGTAGATATTGCCAACATCCTGGAGTACTTGGCAGAGCTTCTCCATACAGGCCTGTCCTATTCCTCCATCAAGATACATGCATCAGCTATTTCTGCAGAATACAGCTGATCCCCTGTCTTCTCACATCCTCTACTCAGGCAGTTCCTGAGAGGAATTAAGAATGTAAAACCTCCTAGGAAACCACCATTACCAGCATGGGACGTGAACTATGTGCTAGAAAAATTGACACTCCCTCCATTCGAACCAGCAGCAACAGCAGATCTTCAACACCTATCCTGGAAAACTGCTTTCCTGCTGGCAATTACTTCAGCAAGAAGGGTTTCCGAACTACAGGCTTTAATGGCAGTACAACCCTTCCTAATCTTCCATCAAGGTAGTGTCCATGAGAACTAATCCTACATTTATGCCTAAGGTGGTATCCAGAGTGTCTCTAAACCAGGCAATCCACCTACCTACCTTCTTTCCCAATCCACAGAACAGGGGGGAAAGACTGCTGCATACATTGGATGTACATAGACAGTTGCGCTACTACCTGGACAGAACCAAGGGCAATAGAAAAACTGACCAGCTTCTAGTAGCTTATGCAACAGGAAGGGAAGGAAAAGCAATTTCCAAACAGACAATCTCCAAGCGGATAGGAAATTGCATAAGATTCTGTTACTCCTACCATGGAAAGCAAATTCCACAGAACATAAGGCCTCATTCTACAAGGGCTACAGCCACTACCACAGCTTTCTTACGAGGAGTGGCTACCAAGGACATTATTGAGGCTGCTACTTGGACCTCCGTGCATACATTTGCCAAGCATTATAACTTACCTCTATACTCTAGATCCCGAGCAGGGTTTGCCACTGCTGTTTTGCAAGGGATCCTAACTACACCATAATTCTTCTTCCTCCTCCCCTAGTTTGGCTATGGTATTCTACCCATTTGTAAGGACTGCAGATGCATCCTTGAAGGACATAGTACAGTTTTGTACCTACCATAAATATAGATGTCCGAACAGGATAGCATCTGCAGTCAGGATTACCCACCCTCCTTCCCCTCTGTGGTACTCCTAGGGTATTTGCCCACCTAATAGCTAGCTGGGGGGGATCTCTTATGGTGTATTTGTTTGTATATATGTTCATACATGCTTATTTTTTGTGTTTGCCTTCTACCTTTTTGGAAACATTGGCATTTACCCAAAAATTTAGGTAACCAAGAGGGCAACTGGCATCTGGGGCAAGAAACACTGAGGAAAATGGCGTCGGCTGATGCCTTTATACCCGAAGACCAGCAGAGATGACGTCGGGTGAAGTGCAACACCAGCCGAGGCCAGACCCAGACTTTGGAATCCGGCCGACCGAAGGGCTGCCTGACGACAGGACAACCCATTTGTAAGGACTGCAGATGCTATCCTGTTCGGACATCTACATTTATGGTAGGTACAAAACTGTACTTTTTTGATTATATTGCATTGCATTATTACATAAATTTATGTATTGCCTTCCTTCTGGGGGCATCTGACATCTGGGGCAAGAAAAACTGAAGAAAATGGCGTCGGCTGGTTCTTTTATACCCCTGTCGCACTGACTTCAGGGAAGAAGCGATGACAACCGACGCCAGACCTAGACTTTGGAATTCGGCCGACCGAGGACCCCCCTGACGGCAGGAAAACCCATCTGTTATGACTGCAGCTGTATTAGCACTCGAACATCTACATTTATGGTAGGTACAAAACTGTACTTTCTGTTTATTAGAAGGCATGCTTGGTTAAAGGAACAGAATCTGCCTGATCATGTTAAAGCAAAATTATTGGATGCTCCATTACAGCAAGATACGTTGGTGTTAAGGCAGAGGAGGTGTTAAAGAAAAATGAGGATAAGGCAAAATCTATGCAGACAGCAAAGGATTTCTTACAGGTACAGCCACCCAGATTTAGAAGGAACTGGCCCTCTAAGAATTGGTCCTTTCCAGTGTCAGACCACAAAGAGGCAGATTCAGATGCCCTAGAGGCAGGCAACAGCCCCAGGGCTCATACAGGCCCAAACAATGGGGTGCTTCTACCTCCAAAAGCGGAGAAGACAAATCACAGCCTTATAGAAAACAGTCCCAATGATTTCCCTCTACCAATGCCAAGCACTTATTTTTTGGCAGCACCCTTAGGGGGAAAGCTAGCACTTTTTTCACAAAGCTGGCACAAGATCACCCAGGACAAATGGGTCTTAAATATAGTCTCTCAGGGCTACAAGTTCCACTTTCACACCCTTCCAAAGGCAAAAGGTATGCCAGACCTGCCACGCAATCAATGGCAAGAGGCACAAAAACAAGTTTCATCTCTCATGGACATGGGGGCTATTCAGCCAGTGCCACAACAAGAGCAGGGACAAGGATTTTACTCAAGACTTTTCTTAGTACCAAGAAAGGACAAAGCCTAGAGACCAATTCTGGACCTGTCAATTCTAAATATTTTTCTGGACATTCCAAAATTCAAAATGTTGACTCTGCAGCAGCTTCTGCCCATGCTGGACAAGAAGGCTTGGCTTGTAACTTTGGACCTCAGAGGCATACCTGCATGTCCCAATCAGGCAATCTTGCAGAAGATAACTCAGATTTATACAATGCACTACCAATTCTCTGCACTGCCCTTTGGCTTATCTACTGTGCCAAGGGTCTTCACAAAATGCCTGGCACCAGTAATTGTATTTTGCAGACAGAGGAATTCAAATATACCCCTACTTGGACGACTGCCTTATTCAAGCAAAGGACAAAGATATTCTACTACAGCATCTGGCGTTTGTAAAAAGATTACTAATTTGCCTAGGGTACACAGTCAACGAAAAGAAATCAAAACTAGTACCCTCACAAGAGATAATATTCCTGAGTGCAAGCTTAAATACAACTGCCCAGATGGCTTATCTCACGCCAGACAAACAAAGGCATCTGACTTCTTACTTCAAAGACATGGCAACAAAGACCCCATTATCTACAGTAAAAATTCTGCAGGCTCTGGGCTACATGGCATCCTGCATTCTACTAATTCCATATGCAAGACTGCATATGAGGAAACTACAATGGTATCTAAAAAGTGTTTGGTCTCAACATTGCCACAGCCTGGAAACAGTAATTACTCTCATTCCCTGCCTGCAACAGGAATTTCAATGGTGGGCACAGGCCTGTCACCACAACAAGGGACAGCCATTCACCTTACCCACTGCCAGGCAGACACTATCAGATGCATCAGATTATGCCTGGGGGGCACACATGGCAGGAAAATGTATTCAGGGCACATGGCCCACAAACCAAATGCATCTCCATATCAATCTAAAAGAGATGCTAACTGTACAAAATGCCCTGACAGTCTTCAAGGACCTACTTCATCCAGGACAACTACTGATAAAGACTGACAATACTACAGTCATGTGGTACATAAACAAGCAAGGGGGCACACATTCCTATCCCCTCTGCAGGCAAGCCATGACTTTGTGGGACACAGCATTGACTTATCAAGTACATCTGCAAGCACTATTCCTGCCAGGAAAGACAAATACTTTGACAGACGAACTAAGCAGAAACCTCATGGATCTTCACGAGTGGAAACTGGATCCACAGATCTTCAACATGATAACAGGGGAATGGGAAATCTCAGACACAGATCTTATTCGCCTCCCCTCACAATTGCCAGCTACAGAGATTCTGCACTCGGACTTATCACAAGCAAGCATGGGAAGTGGACGCCCTTTCATTCAGCTGGAAAGCCCTTACAGTATATGCCTTCCCTCCTCTGCCTCTCCTCTCCAAGTTACTTCTAAGGGTCAGACAAGAGAAGCCAAAAATTATACTGATTGCCCCAGACTGGCCATGCCAGCACTGGTACCCAATCCTAAAGAGCTTGTCTCAAGGCCTAGCCTGGACATTGCCACTAATACCTCATTTGCTGACCCAACAGAACAATCAGATCTGCACAGCCAACTCAGACTCCTAAATCTGGCTGCATGGCAGATAATGTAATCATTCAGAACACACCTCTCTCTAAAGCAGTTATGGATGTTATTTTGGAGGCCAGGAGGCCCAGCACCAGAAAATCTTATGCAGAAAAATGGAAGAGATTCTGTGCTTGGAACCAAACGCAGGGAATTGACTCGCTTGAACCAAATATTCCTCAGATTTTGCAATACCTAACTGAGATGCAGGACAAAGGCCTATCCTTCTCATCAATTAAGATCCATGCCTCTGCCATTTCAGCTCATTACAATATGGACCCACCTATTTTTTCTCGTCTACTGCTAAGACCGTTTCTCAGAGGGGCCAAAAACATAGGTCCTCCAAGGAGAGCTCAAATACCTACATGGGACCTCAATTTTGTCTTGGAACAACTCACACTGCCTCCTTTTGAGCCAGCCAATACAGCAGAGATAAAATACTTGTCATGGAAAACTGCTCTTCTCCTAGCAATAACTTCAGCAAGAATTGTCTCAGAGTTACAGGCACTAATGGCTGTGGAACCTTTTATTATTTTCCATCAGGACAGGGTTTCTCTAAGGACAACCCAGCATTTATGCCTAAGGTAGTGTCTAGCGTGGCTCTTAACCAAACCATACATCTGCCTACCTTTTATCCAAACCCACAGAATAAGGGGGAGAGACTTCTGCATACTTTGGACTTACACAGACGGCTACGCTTTTACTTGGACAAGACTAAAGCCTTCAGAAAGACTGAGCAACTGTTAGTGGCATATGCTGCAGGTTCCCAAGGAAAAGCCATTTCAAAGCAGGCTATTTCAAAATGGATAGGCCACTGCATTCGTTTCTGCTATTCACAACATGGCAAATCAGTGCCCAAGGGCATTAGGCCACATTCTACTAGTGCAGCAACGACTTCAGCAGCCTTCCTCAGAGGAGTACCAACCAAGGATATTTTGGAGGCTGCAACATGGACTTCAGTGCACACTTTTACAAAGCACTACCATTTACCTCTCTACTCGAAATCCAGAGCAGGCTTTGCCACTGCAGTTCTGCCGGGCCTCATAGCCACTCCAAACTTATTTAGGCCCAACCTCAGCTTTAGGATTCAACACAAGTGTAATGACTGCAACAGTGAAACACGATGAATATAGTACAGTTGTGTACCCTACCATAAATGTAGATGTTAGAGTGTATTCACTGTTGCAGTCCAGGTTACCCTCCCACCATCCCCCTTTTTTTTTCTTTGCTGGGTCTTATCTGTACCTATCTATTCTATACACCCTATGTGGTGTATTTGCTTGTAGATGAAGGTTATGTGCATGCTTTTTTATTATAATTTTTACAGCTTACCCTTTGGGGGCACCTGACATCTTGGGCAAGAAAAACTGAAGAAAATGGCATCGGCTGCATCTTTTATACCCCTGGCGCACTGACGTCAGGGAAGAGGCGACAGCAACCGACGTCTGACCAGGACTTTGGAATTCAGGCCAACTGCGGGTAGCCTGCCAGCAGGATAACCCAAGTGTAATGACTGCAACAGAGAATACACTCTAACATCTACATTTATGGTAGGTACACAACTGTACTTTTTCCTTACTCTGGAGAACGTAGACCTCCATGCTGTTATCGAGACATTGTTTAAATCTGCAGAAGGTACTCCATCATTGCAATGCTTCAGTGCCTTCCACACATTTAGACAATCAGCTGTGCAAACAGGGACAAAAGGTGAAGTTTTATATTCTATTTATTTTACATTTGTTTATCAGGAAGGTCCGGCTGGATTGGCACCCATTTTCAGCAGAGACCCGGGAAGAAAAGCTCCACATACAGACAAATCAATAAATAGTATACATAGACTTAGTCATTGTATGATTTAGCACTTTAAAACTTAATTATACAAATGTATTAAGGATTAATAATATTGACAATGAAAACAGCATAATGGAGACTCGTATAAGCATAGGTATAGTGGTAAAATTATGTTATTTCTAGTATATATGTTTTGCTTAATCGGGACTAAAAACAAAAGTCCACCGAAGACTTGCAGTGATATACAGAGAGAACTGGATATTCGCATAAAAAAGCTTTAATCTTCGTTTTCGTCTACAACATACTTCTTCAGAATAAACTTCTTTGCATTCAAACCATTTTATATCTCAGTACAACCAGTAAAAACACACTCTTGATTGTAACTAATTACTTAAACGGATTTAAGTAAAAAAAATTACATTAATCAAAACCAAATGCTGTTTAAAATTTTTTTCTGAAAGCATTTGACTTAGACTATTTGTATACCTTCAGTCTTCTCTCGCTCAAAAAAAATATTAATAGAATCGTTTATTGCAGGTAATTTAGCAGCCCCTAATTTCAGTTGCCATAGTGTCTCTTTCTGTTTAACTTTATTTTCGTAGTCACCCCCTCTGAGATCTTTCGATACTTGCTCTAAAACACAAAACAGACATTTCTTATTTTCTTTACAAATAAGTGTATGCTTGTATAAGGCATGTTTCATGTCTTTATTTTTTGACTAGTGATGTTCTTTAATTTGTTTTAACATACATCTAGTGGACATCCCTAAATAGAAACAGTCACACCCTGAACAAGCACTGATGTATACACATCCCCTGCTCTTAGAATTATACACCCCTGGTATAGCTAACATCCTAGCTAGGTGTTTTAAATTCACAAAAGGCCTTTCCAAAATGTGTCTGTATGTTGAAAACCCTCTACATTTGTACATACCCTTGTTTCTATTGGACCTGTCCCCTGTAGGTCTAGTTTACTTGTGTCATTTTGCAGTAGCCTCTTTATATTGTAATTATTTTTGTCCAGAAACTTGGGAGAATCTGTTATCACCCTTATCAGGTCTGAATTCCCTTCTAATATTCTCCAGTTCTGTATATAAACTACAAATGTTTTTGTAACTGGTTACCTAGTGTGTGTTTTTATTGGTTGCATTGAGATATAAAATGGTTTGAATGCAAAGAGAAGTTTATTCTGAAGAAGTCTGTTGTAGATGAAAGCAAAGATTAAAGCTTTTTTATGCTAATACCCAGTTTTCTCTGTATATCACTGCAAGTCTTCAGCGTATTTGTGTTTTTAGTGTATTTTTTATCCATTTATTCATGCTGGGGCATTTTGTCGTTAACCAGGACTATTACAAGAGCAGAGCCACGTGTTTAATAAATGATTTTTAAGTAGCTTTTCAAAATGAGTAGTGTTTGTTGTGGATCTGATAGTCCTGTAGTGCATTCAAAATTTTTGCTACATGACTAGAGTATAGGGAATCTCCTGCTCTATTTATAGACCTGGTTGCTTTTAGTAAAGATTTGTGGCTCGAGCAAAGTGTTCGGTTGTTGGAATAAGGAACTGTTATGTTCTGGATGGCTGGTGTTTTATCAGGCTGGTTTAGAGTTTTTTGAGGTGTTGTCAGTTGATTTTAAATAGTGTGTGGGGTAATTGTACCAGGAGAGTTATTTTAGTGCGAGACAGTGGTGTGATCTATGTGTTGAGTTGGTGGCAAATTTTGCTATTTTGTTGCAACATACTTTGAGTTTTTCTACGTCTATTTTCTGTCGCTCTCCTATACTTATCAGCATTAAGGAGTGTGGATAGCAGGTAGGTTCTGTTGATGGCTATTCTAGTGCTGTTGGATAGAAATTGTTTATTTTGTATAAGGTTCCTAGTTTTTCCTGTACTTTCTTGATTGTGAAATATGCTGGTCGAATCTCATGTTGTCAATTACAACTCCTAGCAGTTTTGATATTGATGTGTAATTATTGTATTATCTTTGGCAGTGATGAGGAATGTTGGGTGGGGAGGTCTGATGGGTTGGAAGATCATAAGCTTGGTTTTGCTGGGGTTTAGAATGAGCTGTGAGTTGAAGAGCCATGTTTCAATTACAGTGAAGGATTTTTGTTTAATGTCTTATCGCTGTTGTATGCAGCTAGTAGGCAGCGCCTACTAATATTGAATGATCTGCATATTAGATTAGTAAAGCTAGGGAGGTGGCTAAATTTAAGGTTGTTGGTGAATATACAGAAAAGTGGGCCAAGTATGGTCCCCTTGTGGGACTTGTAATGTGACTGGGAGTAGGAGGGAGAGGTGTTGACCATTTTACTGCTTGTTGGCACCAAGCAACAAGTTTAACTCTACATTGGTTAAACTGGACAAACAGGACGATGCCCTGGAATTTATCCACATGCAAATCACCATAGATTGTGCCCTTTAATTTATCCAAATGGAAATCACCGTACACAAAATCTCATACCGTAGCCTAGCAAGCTTTGGTCACACACTGTCCTTAAAAACCCACAGCAAGTACCTAGACCTACTGGAGATGCTCACCATTAAATCAAATACCCTGTTCATGCAAGACTTTAACTACCCCTGTATAGACTGGGAAACATACTGCCTCATACTCACAGGTACAATGATTCATGGACTATATTAACACATATCCTTGGCCAGATGGTGCGTGCCATTACAGGGCACTATAAAACTGATTCCTTCTTCAGGTCTAGCACAGAATTTGCTAGGAGCAACTCTCCAGAGGCATCTGGACCCTCATTTATTTTTTTCTCTCAATCTAAGCTATGGTAATATGCCCATATAGTTAGTTACTGCAGCCATGATCCATATGATATACATTGTATAGTTGTGTAAGTAAACGTACTGTAACAGTACATGTTTGAATGATCACTGCTGCAGTAGTCACTCCCTCCCTCCATCCCCCTTTAACGCCAGGGTGTAGTCCTTTATTTTCCTAAGGTTGTCCTTGTCAGGTCTTTAGCCTCACCCCCTCCCCAACATAAAAGCTTTTGAAGGGCTTGGCACCCAAACCTAACTTTAGTTAGCTTAGCTGTTGCTGACTGGGTGTATGGAAGATGTTCTTCGTGTTTCACTGTTGCAGTCATTACATTTGGGTTATCTGCTTGCAGTAGCCCTCAGTCAGCCTGATTATCAAAGTCTTGGGTCCTGCGTCGGTTGTTGTCTCATCTTCTGTGACGTCAGGTAGTCAGGGGTATAAAGCATGCAGCCGACGCCATTACACCAGTCTTTCTTGCCGTGCGGAGCCCGAAGCAGAAGCAGTTCGCAAGTGCCGGTCAGCCGACTCCTGAAATTTTTGTTTGAGTTTCAGAACCGAAGTCTTCAACTAAAGCCAAGTACCCTGTTGGAAAAACTTTTTTTCTTGCTCTAAACCGATGTTAGTTTGTGTCTTTCGGCTTTTTCCCGGTTAGGGGTCGCCACAGCAGAACCCCAGTCCGCTAATGATTGGCAGTAAAGTTTTACGTGCTGGCTTGCCGGGCCTAACACACAACCTTCAACGAAGGAACACCCATTCACACGTCACACAGAAGACGCTCTAACCGAGAATCGAACGGGCAATGTCCAACTGTGAGGCGACAACACTACCGCAGCACCACCACCGCGGTCTAAACCGATGTTAGTAAAAGTCAATAATTGTGTTTTTTATGGAAAGCAAATGCCTCATAAAGATTTTCATTCATACTTTATTCCTTGCCTAGGCCCTGACCAAGATGTACCTCGCTGTCTGTTGTGTGCTTTATTTAAACCACAAACTATTCGTCGTCTGTATATTTTCGCTTCTAAATATTTTGGTACTCTGTTCAATTATCCAGATATATCTTCGGTAAGCCACCTGACTACCGACATTCTGAAAAAATGCAAAGATAAAGACAGAGACAGGCCGCCTAGGTCTAAAGCTGCCGATGACACTTCTCCTAAGCTAGTCGCCAGTTTGCCGGTACTCATCGAGGCACTTTCGCAGCCCCTGATACCCACTAATTCAGATTTGCAGGCCTCTACTGAGACCCATTCGGAGTCCGGTATGCCGCGAGATGCTTCAACTGTGGAACCTGCGGATGTCTCTACCTTGGATGGGTCCGGAGACGCTGTGCAGGCACCAGCTTCTGAGGGTGTATTCAAGCCTACTGACTTGCATATTAAAACAACGCCATCTTCTTCTTCTAGGCCTAAAACTCGAACCATGCCTAGGAAACAGACACCCAGACTGCATGATCAGGCCTCTCTGCCTAAAAAACAAATAAGAATGGCTGAAGACCTTATTACTTTAATCAGGGGAAGCCAACCTTCCCCCTCTAAGAGACCTAGGACTGAATTTGCTTATGATACTTCTGACCAGGATTCTGAAATTTCTGTTTCCTCAACTACCAGGATTTACCCTTATCTACCTATGAGGATTCTGACGCAGAGGACTCTATTCCTTCTATTTCTCCCCCAGAGGATTTTTCCTTTGGTGAAACCTTGCATACTCTTAGGGAGCATTTTCACTGGGAAAGCCAGGATTACTCTGATTCTAAGAAGAGGCTTAAAGATTTCTTACTTCTGCCCCAACTCAGGCCTTTAGCTATCCCTCCTGTTCTGGACATTGTTGACCATGCCTTTTCGGAGTCTAGCTTGGCCCCTGACTCTTTACCTCCTGCTCCCAGAAAACCTGACATATATTACAGGGTTCCTGATTCTCACAAGTTCCTTTTTAAAAATCCTACTGCAGATCCTGAGACCATTTCACAGGGACCAAAGGGCATTAAGGCTACTACTGCCAAAAATCCTACCCCCTCTAATAGAGATTCCAGGGCCTTGTTTAGATGGGGTAAGAAGGTATACACCTCTGCAACCTTGGCCATCAGGGCCTTAAATTGCCAGTTTCATATGTTAAAGTATCAACAGCATATTATTGGATTGCTTAAACAGAAAATGATGTTGATTCCTGATTGTGCTGAAAATAAGGATTTACGGGATTTAATGCATTCTGTTGAACAGGTTGGAAAACATACTTTGCAATGTGGTTTTGATTCACTAGAGGCATCTTGCAGGGCTGCTGTCACCGGGTCTTTACTTAGGAGGCATGCTTGGCTTAAGGAGCAATCTTTGCCAGATCATGTTAAAACTAAATTGCTGGATGCTCCCTTAAATCAGGACCACCTGTTTGGTGATAAAGCAGAAGTTGTTCTTAAAGATGGATGAAAAAGCTAAATCTATGCAAACCATTAAAGATTTCTTAAAAGTGCAGCCTCCTAGATTTAGTAGGCATTTGCCGTCAAACAATTGGTCCTTTCCTGCCTCTTCCAGGCCTTCTCAGTTCAAACCCAGAACCAGCAGAACACCCATGCTTCAGTCGCAGGGTACGCACAGGTCTAAGCAGTGGGGGGCTCCCACTTCCAAATCCGGTACTAGTAAGACTCCCCACTATGGTAAGCTGTCTCAATGACTTAACTTTGAAACTTCCAAGCACTTCTCAACTGACTGCTCCTTTAGGGGGAAAGATTGCTCTGCAAACAAAAAATTGGGAACTCATTACCCAGGACAAATGGGTTTTAAACATAGTTTCCCAAGGATACAGATTTCACTTCCACATGTTACCAATCCCAAATGATTGGCCAGATCTAGCCCCAAATCAGTGGGAAGAGGCTCAAAAGCAAGTTTTCTCTCTCTTAAAATTAAAGGCTATTCAGAGAGTACCAGAAGAGGAAAAGGGACAAGGTTTCTACTCACGACTTTTCCTGGTACTCGGAAAAGTCAACTCATTGCATCTTATCCTGGACCTGTCTATCCTAAACACCTTTTTTGGTGATTCCAAAATTCAAGATGCTAACTCTTCACCAGTTGCTTCCCATGATAGGCAAGGATGCCTGGTTGGCAACACTGGATTTAAAGGAAGCCTACCTGCACATCCCAATCAGGGAATCTTGCAGAAAATACCTTTGCTTCAAAGCAGGCTGCATGCACTATCCGATCTCTGCACTGCCCTTTGGCTTATCTACTGCGCCCAGGTATTCACAAAGTGCCTAGCTCCAGTCATTGCATTTTGCAGGCAAAGAAATATTCAAATGTACCCATACCTGGACGATTGTCTAATTTAGGCAGAAAGCCAGGACATACTTCTGAATCATCTGGCATTTGTACAAAAGGTGTTAACTTGTCCAGGGTACACCATAAACAAAAAGAAATCACATCTGGTACCCTGCCAACAAATTATATTCCTGGGAGCAAGCTTGAACACAACTTCCCAGATGGCTTTCCTCACAAATTTAATTTGACAACTTACTTCCAACTGTTGGCCACAAAAACCCTGATATCTGCAAGGCAAATACTGCAAGTCTTGGGGTTCATAGCCTCGTGCATACTACTAATTCCATATGCAGCACTGCATATGAGGAAACTACAATGGTATCTAAAAAGCCTATCGTGTCCACATTCTCAGGATCTAGAAGCCGTAATTCCTGTCATACCTTGCCTACGGTTAGAATTCCTTTGGTGGGCAGAGGCATGCCACCAAAACAAGGGACTACCATTCACTCTACTCCCTGCCGCCCAAACCCTAACAACAGATGCATCAGACCTATGCATGGGGGGCTCACCTGGCAAGGAAGTGCATTCAGGGCAAATGGAACCCAAGTCAAATGCACCTGCACATCAATCAAAAAGAAATGTTAGCTGTACAGAACGCTGTGACAGCCTTCAAGGACCACATTCTTCCAGGACAATTAATGGTAAAGACCGTCAACACCACTGTTATGTGGTACATAAGCAGGGGGGTGCCTATTCTTACCCCCTCTGCAGACTAGCCATGGCTCTGTGGAGCACAGCCTTGAGCTACCAAGTGCATCTAGGCTCAATTCCTGCCAGGAAAACTAAATACACTGGCAGATGAACTAAGCAGAAATCTCATGGACCCACACGAGTGGAAACTGGAACCTCAGACTTTCAAAATGTTGATCAACAAATGGGGGAGCCCAGATATAGACCTGTTTGCCTCACCCCCCCACCCCCCCAGAACTACCAATTGGACAAATTCTGCACAAGGACTCCTCACAAACAAGCTTGGAAAGTGGATGCTCTGTCCTTCAGCTGGAAAAATCTATCAGTTTATGCCCTTCCTCCTCTGCCTCTCCTCTCCAAAGTACTACTAAAGATCAAACAGGACAAACCAAGGATGATATTGATTGCACCAGACTGGCCACGCCAACACTGGTACCCCCTCTTGCACAGTGTGTCACAGCTGGCCTCATGGCACCTGCCTCAGACCCCTACCCTGCTGTCTCAGCAGGAGAGCCAGATTCTGCACCCCCAGCTTCAAACCCTGAACCTGGCAGCCTGGCTAATTACCTAATCTCTGTCACCATCCCTCAGTAAACAAGTGTTGGATGTCATTTTGGAGGCAAGGAGGCCTAGTACTAGAAAATCTTGTGCTGAAAAATTGAAAATATTCTGTGCCTGGAACCAAACTCAAGGGATGCCCACAGCAGCGCCCAATTTACCTCAGATTCTTCAATACTTAACTGAGATGCTTCACAAGGGCCTTTCCTTTTTCTCCATCAAAATTCACGCGTCAGCCATTTCAGCTCATTACAACACAGAACCACCCCTCTTTTCTCATCCACAGCTCAAGCAGTTCCTCAGAGGGGCCAAAAACTTAAGACCACCCAGGAGAGCCCCAACTCCCGCCTGGGACCTTGACATTGTGATGGAAAAACTCACTGTTCCTCCTTTTGAGCCAGCTGCAACTGCAGAGTTAAAATTCCTTTCTTGGAAAACAGCTTTCCTTTTAGCAATCACTTCAGCAAGAAGGGTATCTGAATTACAGGTCCTTATGGCAATGGAGCCTTTAATCATCTTTCATGCAGACAGGGTGTCCCTCTGAACCAATCCCTCTTTCATGCCCATGGTGGTATCTAGTGTGGCTCTTAATCAGTCCATTCATTTGCCAACTGTCATTTCTAATCCACAGAACAAAGGGGAACAGATACTGCATTCCTTAGATGTGCACAGACAACTTAGATTTTACTTGGACAGGACTAAACCTCAAATGAAATCTGAACTGCTGGTGGCATTTGCTGCAAGGGCAGAAGGGAATGCTATTTCTAAGCAAACCATTTCTAACTGGATAGGCCATTGCATTCATTTCTGCTGTAAGCACCATGGAAAACCTATCCCACAGATGATCAGACCCCATTCAACCAAGGCTGCATCTTACCTCTACAGCCTTTCTCAGAGGTGTCCCTACCAGAGACATCATAGAAGCTGCTACCTGGAGTTCTGTACATACTTTCACCAAGCATTACCACTTGACAATTTTCTCTAAATCCAGAGCTGGCTTTGCCACTGCAGTCTTGCAGGGCCTTATAGCTGGTCCTAATGCTGTCTAAATTCCTCCTCCCATCCTTAGCTTTGGGAATCTACCCAAATGTAATGACTGCAACAGTGAAACACGAAGAACATAATATAGTTGTGTACACTTACCATAAATGTAGATGTTAGAGTGTATTCACTGTTGCAGTCCGGCTTACCCTCCCTCCAGGCCCCTGACTTCTTTTGGCTATACCCCTCTTCTTTTTTACTATACTTAAATGCTTTTTGGTGTATTAGCTTTTCTGTTGGAGGTATAACCTTGTGTGTGTGTGTGTGTGTGTGTGTGTATATATTTAATTGCTTCCCATTAAGAGGGGCACCTGACTTCTGGGGCAAGAAAAACTGATGTAATGGCGTTGGCTGCATGCTTTATACCCCTGATTACCTGACGTCACGGAAAATGAGACGGCAACCGACGCAGGACCCGAGACTTTGATAATCAGGCTGACTGAGGGCTACTGCTAGCAGATAACCCAAATGTAATGACTGCAACAGTGAATACACTCACACATCTACATTTATGGTAAGTGTACACAACTGTACTGTGCCCTGAAAGCTTTGTGGAAGCTGGAAGTCTCTTATATGCTTAGCAGGATGTAACCCATATAGCTAAGGTTACTACAGCAGTGATCTTTTTGACATCTGCTGTTTGTAAGTTTGATAACCATTTGAAAAGTTGGGACCATCATAAGCAAATACCAAAATGCCGATACTGAATGGATGAAAAAAAGACTTTATATACCAGGTCCAAGGTGGCCATTTCACGGGATATTCCCTTTTCTCTGAGGTATTGGTGATGTTGAAGTTGGTATATGTGTTGGGGGGGGGGGGGTAGGGCTTGTCCCCTTTACAAAAAAAAAAAACACGATTAAAGGAGAAAAGCAATGTTTGAGATTTGCTGTTCTCTGGCATTTCAGAAGTTTTTTCAGTCTTTTTGCAGTTGGCATTACAAGTGCCGATGTTTCAGTAGGGAGCCAGAGGGTTTACTTGACTGTATTTTTTTGTTTTGTGTTGTCTAACCCTTCCCGTCGACATTTACCACTTTTCCCCACCATATCTATTCTCTCTGTTTGTATCCAACCACTGTTCTTCCCACTTTTTGTTTGAGTACCCTCCTGTGTGTCTGAATCTGTGTTTTGTTTGTCTGCCCAGATATTTTCTCTTATTCCTCTATTCCTTCCTTGGCAGTCCCTGATACATCATAAGCTTCTAACTACTTTTTTTTTTTTTTTTTTTTGTAAATATTGCATAAGTTTTTTTTTCAGTACTAAATAAAATTACCCTTCTCACCCTGGAGCCTTTCCTACCATATGGTTACCTCTCTGTGTTTGCCTCTGGTTCTCCCCATTTGTATGATAAACAGGGGTGACACTTTATTGAATAGTCACACTGGCCTAGCTTTTCACTGTTATATTGCCTTTCTGGCAGTGTTTGATCTCCTGTGTAAACACAGCTTACGGTATCCTGTTCAACCGACATAATTTTACAGGGGGTCCGAATGGATAGATAAGTTAGCAAGCAAGGGGGGTAGTATTGCTGAAATTGAATTCATCCTCAAGTCTTGGTGAGTACCTTCATGAAGTGGACCCTGTTTTCACAAGATCTCACCAAGACTACACTGATACATAGACTGTATTTTTGTAGGATATATCATGGACAGAAGTAGGTTAAACACTTAAAAAAGATAGCACAAGACCCAGGAGAAAAGTTGCCCAATCCTGGTAGGGACACTGGTGCCAGGACTGGAAAAGATGACAGTGCAGAATCCTCAAAATACAGAAACATTCCTGTGGTCCCCCTGTTGTAGAAGGAAGTAGTAGTCCACAAAAACTAATAGACCAAAGAAGAACCATAAAGACGATAAAGTGGACTGTTGAGGATAAGAAAGAAATTGTATATTGTTACTACCATACAAAAAGCCCAGAATTGCCAGACACAAAATATACAAAACGATTAAGGGAGAAATTAGAGGAAAAAAATATTTCAAGAAAAACTGTCAGAAGCTTCAAATAAAAATTTGTATTCGTTAATGCAACAGATATGTGAAAAACGGTATATAGATCAAGAAACTTTTATCTGTTTGGAAAAAAGCATCTGAGGAAGTGCGAAAACATAAAACAACAAAACCTAGAGATTGTTGAAAAGTATAAAAAAGAAATATGGACATGGGAAAGAAAGAGATTTGATATGGTGCAATATTTATGCAAAGGAGAAAGCCAAAGTAATCAATATAAAGTAGGCAGCCCCAAGGAAATTCAAAGAGAAATACAGTCAAAGGCATACAGATATGGAAAATTTCACAATAAAAGATATCACAAAGAGGGAATGTATAAAAGAAGATTAGTAAAGTAGAAGTTAAAAAAAAAAAAAAATAGAAGTTGAAGTTATGGAGTGCCTGCAACGTTGAGGGATTTGGTGAAGGTTTAACACAGGTTACATCACAGCATAACGGAGCGAGTCCCCAAAGTAAGGAGAAGCAGGAAGATCTTGGGATATCTGAAGAAGAAATATGGACATGGGAAAGAAAGAGATTTAATATGGTGTAATATTTATGCAAAGGGGAAAGCAAAACTAACCAATGCAAAAAGCAGCACCAAAGATATTTGAAGAGAAATACAGGCAAACAAATTTGGATGTGGAAAACTTTACAATTTAAAAAATAAGAAGATAGAGGAAAAGGAGATTACTAATGGAGAAGTTAAATAAATAAAAACTTAGGATGTTCATCGTGTTACACTGCTGCAGTCATTACACTTGGGTTATCCTGCCGTCGGGCGGTTCCCCAGTCGGCCTGAGTTCCAAAGTCTTGGTCCGGCGTCATTTGCTGTTGCCTCCTCCCTGACGTCAGTGCGACAGGGGTATATAAGATGCAGCCGACGCCATTTTCTTCAGTCTTTCTTGCCGTGCGGTGCCCGAAGCAAAAGCAGTTCGCAAGTGCCGGTCGGCCTACTGGAATCCAGAACCGAAGTCTTCTACAAAGCTAAGTACCCCATTGGGGAAACTTTTTCTTGCCTCGGACCGATGCCAGTAAAAGTTAATGACTATATTTCTTGTGGGAAGCAAATACCTCATAAGGATTTCCATTCTTATTGTATCCCATGCCTAGGCCCTGACCACAACGTCACTGGTTGTCTGTTTTGTGCTAGGTTTAACAAGCGCACTGTTAAACATCTGTTTGATTTTGCCCGACATTATTTTGGCAGAAAATTTAATTACATCATGTCGTCGGAACTTCCGACGACCGGCATACATAAAAAGCGCAAAGACACAGATAGGCATCAGAGGCCAAAAACTGACGACGAAGCCTCTTCTAGGCCAGTCGCCGGTTCTCCGGTTTTCAGCGAGGCACCTTCGCAGCCCCTGACTACCTCCCACAGGCCGCCTCTGACTCCCATGTGGAAATGACTGGGCCTTCGGATGCGCAAGATGTTCAGCCTACCGAACTTACCCTACAGAAGGGATCTGGAGTAGCTGAACAACCCGTATCTTCAGAGGGTGTTTTCAGACCTACTCAATTAAGCATTAAATCTTTTGCTAAGTCTAAACCTCCTTTAAAAACAAAGAAACAAATACAGCATTCTCCAGGACAGGCCTCCATGCCGAAGAAACAAATGCTCAAAATGGCCGAAGACCTAATCACTCTGATCAGGGGGTCCCATCCCCCTCCTGATAAAAGGCCTAGACAGGATGCAGACTGACTCATCCGATCAGGTATCCATCTCTTCAGACATCCTCAGACCCAGGATACTCCTTACCCCTTATGAGGATTCTGATGCTGAGGAATCCGTACCTTCAGGCTCTCCGCCTGAGGACTACTCCTTTGGGGAAACCTTACATATACCCTGAGGGAGCATTTCCATTGGGAAGACCAGGATTACTCAGAATCCAAGAAAAGGCTCAGAGACTTCCTTTTATTACCTCAACACAGACCCCTTGCTATTCTGCCAGTGTTAGATATTGTGGATTATGTGTATACTGAATCCAGGTTAAATCCTGATTCTTTACCTCCAGCCCCAGTTAAGCCTGACAGATACTACAGAGTCCCTGATTCTCACAGATTTCTTTATAAAAGCCCTGTTGCTGATCCTGAAACTATTTCTCATGGACCCAAAGGGGTTAAGGCCTCATCAGCAAAGAATCCAGTCCCCTCTGACAGAGATTCCAGAGCATTAGACAGATGGGGGAAGAAAGTATATACATCTTCAGCTTTAGCAATGAGGGCCTTAAATTGCCAGTTTCACATGCTAAAATATCAGCAATTTTTGATGTCTCAGTTGAAACAAAAAATGCTTCCAGAATCAGATCCTCCTAATTTTAAGGAAATGCAGGATTTATTGCATGCAGCTGAACAAGTGGGAAAACATACTTTGCAATGTGGTTTTGATTCTTTAGAGGCCTCCTGTAGAGCAGCAGTTACAGGTTCTGTCATTAGAAGACATGCTTGGTTAAAAGAGCATACATTACCAGATGATGTTAAAGCAAAACTACTGGATGCACCTTTGCAGCAGGATGT
This sequence comes from Protopterus annectens, assembly GCF_019279795.1. NCBI lineage: Eukaryota > Metazoa > Chordata > Ceratodontiformes > Protopteridae > Protopterus > Protopterus annectens. Next base: position 1,391,092,377 of record NC_056728.1, read on the forward strand.
ATTATCTGGAGTTAAGGCCGAAGAGGTATTAAAGAAAATGGAGGATAAGGCAAAATCTATGCAAACGGTGACGGATTTCTTACAGGTTCAGCCTCCTCGATTTAGCAGAAATTGGCCAACAAAGAATTGGTCCTTTCCAGTTAGACAGACCTCAAAGGGGCAGATACAGATGTCCAAGAGGTAGAGGTCAACCACAAGGTCCTTACAGGCCTCAACAATAGGGTGCATCAGGCCAGAAAGAAGGGGAAGACAGGCCCCAACCATATAAAAAACAGCCCCAATGACTTCCCACTACAGTTGCCAAACAGTTCTCTCTTGGCAGCCCCCTTGGGAGGAAAACTGGCACTTTTCTATCACAATTAGCATATGATCACCAAAGACAAATGGGTTCTCAATATTGTATCTCAAGGTTACAGGTTCCACTTTCACACTCTGCCAAGGTTAAAAGGAACACCAAATCTGCCACCAAACAATGGGCAGAGGCTCAAAAACAAAGTACAGCACTCATGGACATGAGAGCTATTCAAAAGGTACCACCACAGGAGCAAGGACAAGGATTTTACTCAAGACTCTTTCTTGTTCCCAGAAAGGACAAAGCCTGGAGGCCCATTCTGGATCTTTCTTCTCTGAACACTTACCGGGATGTTCCGAAATTCAAAATGTTGACACTACAGCAGCTTCTTCCCATGCTGGGCAAGAAAGCTTGGCTCGTAACCTTGGACCTCAAGGAGGCATACCTGCATGTCCCTATCAGACAAAACTGCAGAAGATACGTATCAGACAAAACTGCAGAAGATACCTCAGATTCATAGCTGGTTCAATGCACTACCAATTCTCTGCACTGCCCTTTGGCTTATCTACTGCCCCCAGGGTCTTCACAAAGTGCCTGGCACCAGTAATTGCATTTTGCAGACAGAAAGGAATTCAAATTTATCCGTACCTGGACGACTGCCTGATTCAAGCAGAGAGCAAGGGCATTCTTGGCATTTGTAAAAAAAAAAAAGTTAAGTTGCCTAGGGTACACAGTAAACGAAAAGAAATCAAAAGTAGTGCCCTCACAAGAGATAATATTCCTGGGTGCCAGCTTGAATACAGTGGCCCAGATTACTTCTCATGCCAGACAAGCAAGGACAACTGACTCAATATTTTCAATTGATGGCAACAAGATCCCAACTCCCTGCAAGAAAAATTCTGCAGGCCTTGGGTTACATGGCATCTTGCATACTACTAATCCCATATAGACTGCATATGAGGAAACTACAATGGTACCTAAAGAGTGTCTGGTCTCATCACTGTCAAAGTTTGGAAACAGTTATATCACTAATTCCTTGCCTTCAACAGGAGTTTCGATGGTGGGCTCAAGCCTGTCACCTCAACAAGGGACACCCTTTCACTCAACCCACAGCCAGGCAAACACTGACAACAGATGCATCGGATTACGCCTGGGGAGCACACATGGCAGGAAAATGTATTCAGGGCAAGTGGCCCACAGAACAAAGGCATCTTCACATCAATCAAAAAGAGATGCTAGCTGTACAAAAATGCCCTTATAGCTTTCAAGGACCTTCTACATCCAGGACAACTACTTCTAAAGACAGACAGCACCACAGTTATGTGGTACATAAACAAGCAAGGGGGCACTCACTCTTATCCCCTCTGCAGACAAGCCATGACCTTGTGGAACACAGCTCTAACCTATCAAGTTCATCTGCAAGCACAATTCCTGCCAAGAGAGAAAAACACACTGGCAGACTACTTAAGCAGAAACATCATGGATCCCCATGAATGTGAATTGAATCCACAAATATTCAGAATAACACAAAAATGGTGGAGCCCTGCCATAGATCTGTTTGCATCCCCAATGAATTGCCAGCTACAGAAATTCTGCACAAGGACTTACCATCCACAAGCATGGAAAGTGGATGCCCTCTCATTCAGCTGGAAAAACCTACAAGTATATGCTCTCCCACCACTGCCTCTCCTTCCAAAGGTACTCTTAAAAGCCAGGCAAGAAGAGCCAAAGAGGATCCTGATTGCCCCAGACTGGCCACGCCAGCACTGGTACCCAATCTTAAAGAACTTAGCACAAGGACCACCCTAGATTTTGCCTCAAATCCCGCATCTTCTGACTCAGCACAACAATCAGATACTTCACAGCCAGCTAAAGACTTTAAACCTGGCTGCATGGAAGATTCCTTAGTCAAGCAAGCAATGCCTCTCTCCAAAGCTGTTATGGATGTCATTCTGGAGGCCAGAAGGCCTAGTACCAGGAAAGCCTATTCGGATAAATGGAAGAGATTCTGTGCCTGGAACTAGGCTCACAGCCTTGAGCCTCTTGTCCCAAATATTCCTCGGATACTGCAATATTTAACTGAGATGCTGGACAAAGGCCTCTCCTTTTCCTCCATCAAGATCCACGCCTCTGCCATATCTGCTCATTACAACACAGATCCACCAATTTTCTCTAATCCTTTGCTAAAACAGTACCTCAGAGGGGCTAAAAACATAAGACCGCCCCGTAGAGCACCTACTCCAACTTGGGACCTCAACTTCGTGTTGGAAAAATTAACTTTACCTCCTTTTGAGCCAGCTAACACAGCAGATTTAAAATATATCTCTTGGAAAACTGCTCTGCTCCTGGCAATAACATCAGCATGAAGAGTTTCAGAATTACAAGCACTAATGGCAGTGGAACCTTTCATCATTTTCCACCAAGACAGGGTGTCTTTAAGAACTAACCCTACTTTTATGCCGAAGGTGGTATCAAGTGTGGCTCTAAACCAAACTATTCACTTGCCAACCTTTTATCCAAATCCAGAGAACAAAGGGGAGTGACCACTGCATTCCTTGGACATACACAGGCAGTTACGCTTTTACTTGGACAAAACCAAAGCTTTCAGAAAAACTGAGCAATTATTGGTAGCATATGCTGCAGGAGCACAGGGAAAAACCATTTCAAAACAGACTATTTCAAAATGGACAGGTCACTGCATACGTTTCGGCTATACACACCATGGGAAACCTGTATCTAACAGCATTAGATCTCACTCCACTAGGGCAACAGCCACTTCAACTGCCTACCTCAGAGGAGCACCTACCAAGGACATTTTAGAAGCAGCAACTTGGAGTTCTGTACATACCTTTACCAAGCATTACCATCCGTCTCTATATTGTAAATTCAGAGCTGGCTTTGCCACTGCAGTGCTGCAGGGCCTTATAGCAACCCCTACTGCCTTATAGAACCAGCCGCCCTACCTCAGCTTTGGGATTCTACCCAAGTGTAATGACTGCAGCAGTGTAACATGATGAATATTGTACAGTTTTGTACCTACCATAAATGTAGATGTTCGAGTGTATACACTGCTGCAGTCCAGGTTACCCTCCCTCCTTCCCCTCTTACTTGCTGGTACGTACCTATGTCTTCTACCCTTTACTACCTATGGGGAGTATTTACTGGTAACTGAAGGTTGTTGATTCCTTTTCTTATGTATGTTTTATTAGCAATTTGAATTGACTACCTTTTTGAGGGCACCTGACATCTGGGGCAAGAAAAACTGAAGAGAATGGCGATGGCTGCATCTTATATACCCCTGTCGCACTGACGTCAGGGAGGAGGCGACAGCAACTGATGCCGGACCAAGACTTTGGAACTCAGGCCGACTGGGGAACTACCTGACGGCAGGATAACCCAAGTGTAATGACTGCAGCAGTGTATACACTCGAACATCTACATTTATGGTAGGTACAAAACTGTACTGTATGGAGTACCTGCGAAGTGAAGGATTCAGTGTAGAAAATCTAATTCATAAAGCACCACAACATGATAGAGCGATGGATATCCAAATTAAGGGGAAACCAGTAGAACAGGAAGCAATTGGTCAGGTGCCATATGAGGATATTTTGGAGTCTCCCACAGGAAACCAGTACAAACTTTCACATGAAGCTGGACAGCAAGGGAAGGAACAGTAACCTGTAGAAACTCTGATGCAATGTTGAGTGATAGGCCAGTGAGTTCCCATATGTCAGAGCAATGGATGGCACAGGAAGAATGCCAACAGGAAATGGAAAACAAACTGTACCCTTAGTTTAGAAGATGAGTTAAGAGAAGAGTTGCTTCATTTAACAGACATATACATATTAAAATCAATGAAAGAAATAGACTGCAGAAGGTCAATAAAATGCAAAAAGTCAGAAGTTTGATGAAACAAATGAACACAGTAATTAGGACTGTCCATAGAGAGCCATGCAGTGTAACATAAATAAACAGGATATATTACTGTGGAGCTAAATTAATAACTGAAAGTTATACCACAAGAACCCAGGGTACTAAGAGAAAGGAAGAGGAGACGTTTAATACCATCATGGCAGTATTGAATAGAGAAAACTGTATAGCAATTAAGATAAGTGTCACTGTTAGAGGAATATATGAGGGATAAAGACGTGATAAAAGCAATGTGCTGTATTAGTACAGATCAAGGTCTATCATGTATTATTGTAAATAAACTAAAAATCTCAGTACAGGCGGAAAAACTTGGAAGATTCACAGAAAAATATAAAAAAAAAAGTACAAAATAAGCAATGTAGTGATGACCCAAAATAGTTTTACAGAGAACTGGAAAACAAGGTAAAAGTAACTGAAAGACCGCCAAAAAAGAAAGATACATTTTGGAGAAGCATCTCTGAAGATTCTGTGGAACATAACGATGCTAAATTGATACAATTGTTTGTGTCCTTCGGCTTTTCCCAGTTAGGGGTCGCCACAGCGGAACTCCGGTCCGCTAATGATTGGCAGTAGATTTTTACGTGCTGGCTTGCCGGGTCTAACGCACAACCTTCAATGAAGGAATGCCCATTCACGCATGTCGACCCACAGAAGACCCTCTAACTGAGAATTGAACGGGCAACGTCTAACTGTGAGGCGACAATGCTACCGCAGCACCACCACAAGTTTAAAGGTACAGTATATGAAATGGGATGAAGCAACAGCCAGAGAGAGTGAAACAAAGTTAAGAAAAGCCTGTAATTGGAAAACCCCAGGCCCAGGTGCAGTACATAACTTTTGGCTAAAAGTATTAACATCTTTGCATGAAGATTTAGCCACGAGTAAGAACTATTTATAAGCGCACCCCGAACAGATACCAACATGGCTAACAACAGGAAAAACAGTACACTTGAGTAAACCTACAAGCTACCCCTAAAAAATATAGACCAATAACTTGCCTTCCGACGACATAAACTTTACACGGGAATTGATGCTGACAGAGTTTATAGTCGTTTAGAAAACTCAATTATGGCATTAGAACAAAAGGGCAGTAAAAAAGTCTTATGGAACAAAGGATCATTTGTTAAGTCATAGTGAATAACTGTAAAAAGGGGAAGAATCTAAGTATGGCATGGATTGACTACAAAAAAGGATTTGACAGTATCCCACATTCATAGATGAGTGCTTAAAATGTCTAAGATACACCCTACACTGATTGACTACATTACAGTGGCTATGAAACAGTGGCAGATTAAGTCATGATAAAGGACAAATTATTATTCCAGGGATAAAAATTCAAAGGGAAATATTACAGGGTGACTGTCACCGCTGCTATTCTGCCTTGCCCTTAACCTATTCTGCCTTGCCCTTAACCCATTAAGCTATCTACTTAACAACTTTAGGCCATGGCTATAATTTGGTTCCTAGAAAACAACAAAGTGTAAAGACTTGTCATCTTCTCTTTGTCGATGATTTAAAACTGTGTAGCTCATCAGATGAGGAACTGAAAGCACAACTGCAAGTTGTCAAAACTTTTTTCAGATGATATAAGAATGTCATTTGGTCTTGATGAATCTGCAAAAACAGCCTTTAAAGCAGGAAAACTGCAGCACCAGGAAAACGTCAGTTTGGAACAAGAATGTGATATAAAAGAACTTGAGCAAGAGTGTATATAAATATTTGGGAATTGATGGAGATCAGCAGTAAAACATGAACAAATGTAAATAAAACTTGGTAAGGAATACTTTAGAAAACTTAAATTAATCCTGAGAACAGTGTTGACATCTAGGAACAAAATTCAAGCTGTAAACCAATTTGCTCTTCCTGTTCTTAGTTTTGGAATGACTGGCCCCAAAACGTGTTGGATAGATTAGATAGGAAAACAAGAAGGATGCTTCATGCTCACCAGATGACTTATAAAAATCATTGTATACCAAGATTATATATTCACTGTTCCAAAGGGAGGGATGGGCCTCCTTGAAATTGATTAGATGTATAGATCTGCAATCGTGGGACTGCACACACATTTTGCTGACCTCACAAGACCCAGATGCAGTGAAAGTTTTGAAACATGAGGAGACTAAATCTAAGATGACTTCTCTGCTTAATCTAACAGAAGCATATTGGAGTCAAGTAGGAATGTCAATCAAATCAGAGGTAGATAAAAATCAGGCAACAACTGAATGTGAGGAAAAAACAAAAGAAAGAATATAAGGTGAAGGACCAGGTGAAGAAGGCAAAACATGTGGAAAGTGCATAAATATAGTTGCAAGTATAGAAAACCTCTGGAAGAACCTCATGTTGATTAGGAATGGACAATGGGAATGGTTAAGGAAAAGTGAGTTAAAACCGAGAGATGAAAGGTTTAGTATTGGCTGCCTAAGATAGTGGGCTTGCGTACACGTTGGTTTACAAAGTCCATTGAAATGAGGGAGAAACAGACAAATGTAGGTTTTATAAAACTGAATTGAAAACGGTTGCACACCTCGTTGCTATTTGTGACATACTCATGCAGAAGGACTGTATACTGAAAGGTATAATAGTGGCAAGATTGTTGCACTGGAGATTGTGCAAACATTATGGTATTGAAGTGGCTGAAAAACACTGGAAACATTAGCCACAAAGTATCATAGAAAAAGATGGTTTACATCACATGGGATCATCCATTACCACCAGTTCAAAAGATAGTTGCTAGAAAATGGGATATAGTGGTTCATGAAAAGAAGAAAAGTAGCATTGATCATTGAATTTGCCACATGCCGTGACTTCAGTGTCTTGCATAGAGAGAGAGACAAGGTCATAAAATATCAGGATCTGCAGAGAGAAAAGAGTAATGTGGGAGAAAGATGCCCAGACAGTTCCAACAGTAGTAGAAACAATGGGTCTTATAAAAAAAAGAATTTACAATCATATTTATATATGTTACCAGTAATGCAACCCTGTACGAATTGCAGAAGACGTCATTACTGGGCACATTGCAAGTGCTGCGAAGAACACTTTTGGCTGACGTCAAAGACTGAAACCGTATTAATTTCATGAACTTTAATTGTACTTTGACTTAGGAATTGGGTCCATTCCCGTCATGGTATTAGAAACCCAGTAGACTTGGAGAAATTAAAAAAGGGAGGGCTAGAAAAGTACTTGTAGAAAACCCGTCATATTGAGTACAACAGCCCAGCTCCACAGAGGCTGGCACTGGAGGTCAGGATTGAACCTTTGGCACTAGAGCTGTGTGAGAGAAAAATCTTAACCAGTGTGTCATTGAATCCTTCAAGGTAGTCACCATAAGTGCCTATTAATGCTACATTTTCTTTAAACTGTAATTGCTCAAAAGTACAGTATTATTGAGAACAAGAATTTGCATCCGAGTTGTATTACTTTAAAGAGCTGAGCAGATCCATTGTTCCAGTGAAAGATGCTTAATAGATGATGCACAAAATAATTTCAAATTGTTTGTTTCTGGATCTTAATATGACTTTCTTTTGTTTGAATTAGAATTTTTATTTCCTTCCCCAGGTCGCAAGTCAGGGAAAGGATATTATATTTACCAAGAAGGAGTGAAGAATCGTACTGTGAATTCTGGGGCACAAGAGGTCCTTGACAAGTTCAAGATTCCAGCCAAACCTGAAGTGTAAGCATAACAAAAATTAGTAAATCTGTGAGTCAGCACAAGCACCCTGGAAGTGCACACACACTCAAATACAAGTGCACTTGTAGCAAGTTTGTGTTGCACAGTATTCCAGTTGTATGCAGGGTTGGGAGGGTGGCCTAATGGTTAAGGTGTTTGCCTTACAAACACAAGGTGCAGGGTTTGAGTCTCACAAGGGGTAATTGGCTAGGCTTACAATGGCTTGCAAGGGCAGTTAGCCTAGTACTAACCTATGACACCTATGACACCTAATAAATGCCGTTCTCAAGAATAATGCATGTATAGTATACTGTGGCACTCCAGCCCTCACCCTAAAGTGTTGTCCTATTAGTAGAAGTTTGTGTATGCTGTGCTTTTCTATTGCCATCCCTTCAGGATGCAGCTTGCACTAAATAATACAAGCCCACTGTCCACTTCAAAGGGTCCATCATTGAGAAGACTTCTTAATTTGTTGTAGATTGGATATTTTTAATTGTGCATTCTCTGACATCTGGGTACCTAGACCAAGTTGTGCTTTGTTCAACATCAGGTCTGAAGCCAGATCCTGCTTCTCCCACCCCCACTTTGCCACAGTTCAGCTATTGATCCTTGTTAATTCCACACACATCAGCCAGTATTCATGTAGCAGTAAAAATTAAAAGCTAACCTGCTTGTGGATTGTCATTTAAAATCTGTGAATGACAAGACCACTCCCAGACATTGGTACCTTGAGACATTTGTTTATGGGTTGGGGATTCTAGGGACTTGGAATCCCCTCATGTTAACTCCTGCTTATGGCTGTTTAGTTGTGACTGCACTCACTTTCTCTGGTGAGGTGGTTCTTTGAATTAGCTGCAGGTAGGGCAAACGAAATTTATAAATGAACAGTGAGCTGTAGATGTGGTTATCCTTTGTCCTGTTTGTTTCCTACTGCAGCATGAGCTTCACTATGTGGGAGGGACTGCAGAGGCTGTCCCTGTGCTGGAAAAGAAGTGATTTTTTTCTTGACTGCTCAAAGTACTTTGCTCCTTTTCTGGATTTACTTGATGGCTCCTCTACCCTTACCCATTTGAACCATTCATTCTCTCCATAGCAATAGTCCACGGGCTGTCTAGATCCTGCCTTGGGAAGTGAGATTGTAAGGGAGTGTTAGTTTCCGGGCCCTACAGAGTAGTCTTCTCTAACCCTGGAGCAGAAATGTACTTGTACATACTGCATTTTCCATCCATTGTGCTTGCACAGGGGCAGCGTGTGTTCTTTGCAGGTCCAATGCCAAGTGCTTCCTCTTGGTGTTATCCAAGCTGCAAGTCAGTGCAGCGGTCTTCTTTCCAGGATGGGTAAGCCATCAGCAGCTGCTCACTCCCATTCCCCCTAGTCTGTTTTATCAATCACTTGAGTCGTTAATCACACACTGGTCATCTGAGCATAGTCAGGACTTTATCATTCTCTACCACAGACCTGGGAAATGTGAAGGATTATTATCCTATTCTGGATCTCAGCAACTTCAGCTAGTACATCCAGTGCATTAATTCCTGGATGATTACTCTGCAGGGGATCACACCTTTTCTGCTGTGTAAGCTGCCTTGATGATGTCACTGGATATATACTCCTTTTTGCATAATATTGTTTAAGATTCAGCTTAGGATCTTTAGAAAAGTTAAAGAGCAAATTGCATAGAACTGCATGGAATTTGTTGGGAACAGTACATGCTGAATAATGTTCGGGAGGAATGAGAGTTAAGGAAAGGCAAGAGTTGAGCAAATTATGTAATGTTGGAGTGAATGAAAATTGTTAAAATATTTATGTACACTGCATAAAAACAGCAGTGGGAAAGTATTACTATGGTTTGTTTTTTCAATATCAAAGGGGACCGCTGTATGTTTTTTTTCCTGACTTGTGACAATGTCATACTTCAAAAAGTCCCATTGGGGGAGTGGTGGCTCCAGGAGATTGAGACAAGTGGTTGTACTACCCATTTACAAGAATGGTGCAAGGAGGAGTCTAGACAGCACAGAAACCTGATTTTAGTAGCATGGATTCACTGATGGCCTCTAAGATCAACTTTGTAGCATGGATTCACTTGTTACACTTCTGTGTCTAAATCGGGAATGTCAGCAGAGTAAATCAGTCCCATGAATGGGATAGATCTGGATTTCAGTAAAGTCTTTTGTTTCAAGTCTGGTTTCCTGTAAATACAGGAAGTGTAAGAAGTGTCCAGCAAATAGTGCTCATGGATAGAGAAGGAGTTAGATGATGGCAGTGGGTAATAAATTGGTGGAAGCTTTCAAGGGGCGGACTAGTTACGACTCTAGATTCGTGTATGTCTTTCGGAGTCCGTCCTATTCTTACTGTCTTCGAGTCGTCATCTTAGACTTCATGCTGGGCCCTGAAAGTTGAATTGGTTTCTTTACAGGTAATGCATGCTACCTTACCCTTTCCTGGGAGACTGCTTAGTTCAAGCTTTCCTCATTCCTACAGCCCCAGTAGGCCCTCAAACTAACAGCCAAGTGTTTCCAGAGTCTGGCTATAGAGAAGCTCATGCTGTATCCATCACAACAGCAGAAATTCTTTGGGATCATTTTAAGCACAGCTGCAGTCTTCTTTTCCAGGACAAGTATGCATTCAACAAGGGACTTCTTCCTACACGTTTTTGAGCAAAATAACATTACTGCAGGAACTTTCCTTAAAGCTCTGAGTTGCATATCAAATGCCGTTATGTGCATGAAGAAAGAGCATTGGTGCGTGAATACGTTGTGAAATAAGTGCATGGTCTTCCACTGATCTCTGTAATAGTAAAGAATTGAACAGGGAACTGTAATTTCGATTCCCTGCACAGGTTCACAATAGACGTATCACTTTGTGCCTGGGGACCTTCTTACAGCAGTTTTGAGTTCAAGGCTTCTAGTCTAAGGAGCAGAAGATGAAGCACAAATATAGAAATGGAAATGATTTCCATCAGGTGTGTCATAATAGCTTTCAGTCTGTGCTGAAACCAGAGAAATCTGCACATAGTAATGGCCACTATCACAGGATGTGTGGCACATTACAAACTGAAGGGGGGGAGAGGATCCCATTCCTAACCCCTTTGCAGGCAGACTGATGATTTGGGACCTGGCAACATAATTCATTTGAGTGCTCCATGCAGTTTATAGACCTAGCCAGCAAAACTCTCTGGCAGACAAATCTGATCAAGTAGTTTGACTGCCGACACTATAGAGTATTTGATAAACCCACGTTTTTGAACACAGAGTCAGGACTACCCCAAGAGTAGTGTTTGTATTCCATGTAAATCACCATTTCTCCAGAATCCAAAACAAAGGGGCAGTGGCTGAAAAGCATTCTTAGTCAAGTAGGACCACTGGTTTGCCTGCCTTCATTCCAGCATCCCTTTTGTCAAAGTTAGAACTAAAAGCAAGGAGAGAGAGGGAGCAGAACATTTTGGCTACATCCTGTCTGGAACATTTCTGTTTTACACAGCTAGCACTAGTGTTTCCCTTTCCACTCCAGGCATATTACTTGGCAAGATGAAACACCATTGCATTCAGTCTCATGCCACAAACTCAGTCTGAGAAATATCAGGTTTACAACTCTTTATTTTGCTAAGGTATTACCTGATTTGAAAAGGCTAGGAGAGTTTATTACTAGAATGGCATTGAACTGCAGGAAAAACTGGTAATTATTTTTGAGCAACGTGCTTTAAGGGAGAATGAGCACTACTATTTTATGTCTTATTTTTAGTAAAGAAGTATAATTTCTAAGCATGTTGTAAGTACTTGATTACTTAACTTTCAAATGAGCTTTTCTACAATTAAGTGGTTCTTTTCTTGATATTTAAGGAGTCTCTCAGCATTAAAAGTAGTACCATGAACATCCAACAAACAGACAAGTTGTTACTTGTGTGCAATGTACGCAAGGCTGCTCTCTATGTAAGCCAATCACTTTATACAAGCCTAGTAAATTTTATCCCCTTCATCCGTGACACATATTGAAAGATTTTGGCTGGTCCATTTATTAGGATGTCTGCTACCGTAGCTTCTTTCTTCGGGAGGGATTTTGCTTAGAGTATATGTGAAATTGTCAGACTCCTATACGCACACTCAGTAGTTATTACAAACTAGCTACCCAGTCTGAAAGTGGGGTAGGCTTTAATTGTGCAGTCTTGCAAGGCATGTTGTAGACTATCTACCCACGTATGTGTTCAGGTCTGTAGTAATCTGTAACTCCTTCATTTGTCGTCTTGCAGAAGTGATGCTGTGATGGATATAGTACAGTCATTAGACGACAGTCAGCATAACCATAGCTGTTTGAACAGAAGGGTCATCGATGCAAAAGGGGCTCCTATCTTCCTTCCCTCAGTACTGATCTTTGCTTAGGTCTACCGTTTAAGTAGCATATAGCAGGATTTGGGCCATCATGCATTTGTGCATTGTGGTGGGTACTTGGACTCTGAGTGTGATTTTACTGTTGTACGATCACTTTCTAAAACATGTTTCTTACTGCTTTTGGAACTTTTGATGTGGAGTATTCAATCTGCTTAGGACTCTAGGTTAGTATGTAAAAAGATGAGTTAAAACTGAAGACTTGAGGGGCCCTAAAGCTGAGCAATTGTTTTTCTGCCAGTCAGAATTTGACATCAGTTTTTGAAATTTTACTCTGGAAGGGAGATGTGCCATTGATGTATGTGGTGACATCAAATGTGGACTCTATAAATGCACTTATCCCTCGTGCTTGCTAATTTTTTTTTGCCACTCACACAGTTTGGATTTTAGCCTTGTCTTTGGTAAAGCTCTTGTTCTCTCTACCCTTTGTGTGTGGTGAATTATTTTGACATTGAAATGGCAGAAGGCAGTTCCTAGCAGGATTAGCAGGAAGGCTCCTGCCTGTACCTTTTGGCTGAAATACTATATCACTGCTTTAGGCTTCATTCAGAAGAATAGTGGGGGCCCTATCCTTAACTCTGGTAAGTCTGTGTTCTCGCATGCATCTCTGGTGTGGGGGTAATCCTGAAGTAGTGAGTGCCTGTTCCAGCCATGGTCTTTGAAGGACATGTAGATTTTAGAGCGTGTGCCCTCCTTGCCCACCCTGGGATTTCATAACAGGTTATTTTCCAGTCCTTTCTCCATCTCACTGGCCTGTCCCTGTGCCTGTTGCAATTGATCATGGGGATTATCTGCTTGAGTCATTTCTGGGCCTCCTGTCACTATGTGCCATCTCTGTGTACGCCTTTGTATGTCCAGCTCCTCCCACTCACTAGTCATGTGCCTACTTCCAAGTTCATGCAAACCTCTTCTCAAGCCTTCTTGGGATTTGGAGAAAGCCATTCCCCTTCTCCACCTGGCCACTCGGGATCCTGTTTCTTTCCCTGATTCTTTTCTGTGGTTATAACTTCCTAGCTGGGAAAGGATATGGATGTCAATTGGTAGTGTTTTCTGTCTCCCTAGTTATTCTCAGAGACTTGGAACCACCAGGCTGTATAGTAATCCAATATTTATTACAACAGACTGTTATCAAAACAAGTAAAAAGCGCTATAAGCTCTTTTGGGTGTTGCTGCTTCATCAGATGAAACCCAAAAGCACTTGTAGAGCTTTTTATTTGCCTTTATGATGGTCTGTTTTAATAAATATTGGATTACTATACTGCCTGATGGTTCCATCTTTCTTTTTGCAGTTTGCTGTATTTGGAATGTCAGGTGGAACCTTTGGTGAACATTTTCCACTTTGTTTGGGATTCTCAGAGACTTAACTGCTTTGTGGTGCCCTGTAGTCCTGCCCTTGGATCCAGTTTTGTAGGAAATTATTTTGAAAGCCTTGAAATATTTTTTCTTTTGTAAAATGGAACTGTACCATGTCCTTCCATGATCACTGTTTCAGTATTAACTGATGGGTATGTCTGCACCCGCCTCCCCTTGTGCCATATGTTTAACATATGACCCCAGCCTGAATCAGAGGTAGACAAGAGACTAACGTAAGCAAAGTACCTCAGAACTTTCTTGCAGTCATCGAAGAACTGAAGTGTTACTTCTGCTTTGGTTAATCAGCCATTTGCTTCATGCCTCTTTGCCATTGTACAGATAAATATTCATTTGGGGACCCTCCTGTGTGTGTTTTGTACTTCATACATTTCTACATGTCATGAAAAAGAGGAGAATATGATTGTGAGAAATGGATTCCTCAGCGATCACCATACTAAATGTTTTGTCTGGGTGCTGAACACTTAAAAGTTCTTTTTTGGCAGGCAGTTGGGCCTATGACTTTGTGTAGTAATCTGTCTTTGAAAATGTATATGGTGAACCAGAAATGTAATGCACTTGCTCAGAGAAAGATGGTGTCTGAGTCCTCGACAGATGATGTCCTTTTGTCAAAAAAACGTAGAATGGCGACCTGTGCTGTTGAAGTCTGATCCAGGTATCTCTGATGTATCTTAATGAGACAGCAGACTATCTGGCTGCTTCTCCTGCTGTTGCTGTCTCTATTGTGACCCCTTCGGAGTCCATTATGGGGCACTCATTTCATATGTCTGTCACAACTGATAAGTAATCTGCTTTGGCCAAGAAGGGGAGAACCACACCTTGTGATATCGGTGGGAATAGATGACGCACTTCAAATTTTAGGGGAGTTCTGATTCTCTGAGGTACATCAGGGCTCAGTGCTTTTTTAAGTAAGGGCAGAAGTTGGATGGAAGAAGAAACAAAAGACTAGGCATACTATTTCTGCTCACTCTATTAGTAATCCCCAGCAGGAGTGGCAGGATTTTACTTGGGGCTTTTTATTATGTCTTTAAAGCCACCTACTTTCCTGCTCCTGCTGTCTGTCCCCTTTCTTTCTCCTAAAAGACGTACCGAATGATCAGAGGATGAAGAGAGTTCAATTCAGATGGTGATGAATCATTGGTTTATTTTTCCCAATTTCATTCTCCTGTTGCCTATGCTCTGGATGGTGAAGATACTTTATCTCCAGATTCCCCTATGGAAGAGCTTTCCTTTGGGGTGAGGGAGGCAATACAATTGTCAAGATGATGCAGCATTTTCAGTTCTAAGGTTTTCAATTGACTATTGACCGCACACCCAAAACAAAACACGTGCAACACATAGCTCACAAAGCCAGTGTGCCGAACAGTCACAGCTTAAGGCTAAACAACACACCTGATACACTTGTAATAGGTGACTCTATCGTCAGGCACACTGACGTCCAGCTCACCAGGCTGAACAAGGAGAAGGTCACGGAGAGCTGCCTGTCGGCGCTAGGATCCGCCACATAACACAAGCACTCAGGTCACTCCAAGGCAAGTATAAATATGACTCAGTCATTGTCCATGCTGGTGTGAATGACCTGAGACGTACCTCCCTGGACTACATGAAAAGAGACATAGAGGAGCTCTCTGAGCATGTAGCCCAGGCCGGTATGACCCTGACCCTTGAGTAGCATCTTACCCTCACCAAGAATGATGCCACAATATGAAGACAAGATGATCAATTTCAACAATTGGCTTAAGTATTGGTGTCATTCAAAGGGGATCCAATGCCTGTCAGCCTGGGATGACATGCTCGACAAGCCACGATGCTTCGCTAGGGACTGCTTGCACCTATCACCCCTGGGCTTTCGGATATTGGCAAAGGCTCTTGCTACCCCCATAGTGCCTTTTTTAGGCAAGGCTCAAAAGACAAACCCACCTCCATAGGTATCACAAGGGATAAGAAACTGAGTAGTGCTACTCAACGCCAGAAGTCTAAACCTCAAGATGCATGCACTTGAAACTCTCCTTAGCATGGAGAACATCGATATCTGTGCAGTAACAGAAACCTGGTTCAAGGCTCCCGAGAGCACCCCAGCACTACCAGGTTATACCTCATACCATGCTTTTCGGCCCCAAAACTTGGACTGAACCACAAAAGGAGGGGGAGTATCAATATTCGTCAAAGATACCCACACCTCCAGGTTGGTGGCACAGCACAAAGCATCAGAGACTGTCCATGTGCAACTAACAGTGGGTAAAACTGCCTTCCAGTTTATAGCCTGCTACAGACCACCCTCCCAAATCCAGGATCTCCACTCGGCCTTCCTGAGAACACTGGAAAATATGAAGGTCTCTCCAAACACCATTATATTGGGTGACTTCAACTACCCAAACATAGACTGGGAGCATTACTCTAGCTCCAACACCCTAGCCCAAAGGTTCCTAGAATTTATAAACTCAAATGCTATGGAATAACTTGTTACCACTCCTACAAGAGGGGAAAACATACTGGACCTGATCATCACCAACATGGGGACTCTATGCCCCAGACCAGAAGTGTATCCCTCACTGGTAAGATCAGACCATAAACTAATCTCACTGGATATTCACATCCTGACCCCGCCCCCTGCCCAGAAAACCACAGTGAAAAACTTCTCTAAAGCAAATTTCACACTCCTCAAAACAGAGGTGGAATCCTTCAAAGCCCCCGGGCCTGTGGAAAATATGGCCCAGACCGCAGAATCCTTTATAAACGCATTCTATGAACACCTTCAGGAATGCATGGATCATGCAATCCCAAATAAAACCAAGACCCAATCCTCCAAAGGCAGACGTCCTGTCTGGTGGACCCCAGCCATAAACAAACTATACAATAGAAGGAGGAAGCTACTACATGATAGAGCAAAATCCCAAAAAGGGAAGGCATCTCTGATCAGTATTAGCAAAAAACTAC
Source organism: Protopterus annectens (assembly GCF_019279795.1). Taxonomy (NCBI): domain Eukaryota; kingdom Metazoa; phylum Chordata; order Ceratodontiformes; family Protopteridae; genus Protopterus; species Protopterus annectens. Next base: position 1,391,108,953 of record NC_056728.1, read on the forward strand.
GGGCACTCATAAAATCGTCTAAGGCCAGCTTTGAGGGAAAAATTGCACAGGACACTAAGGATAATCACAAGGCTTTCTTTAGTTATGTTAGGAACCTGGGTGGGAATTCCCAGATATGCTCAGAATTGGTCCAAAATGACAAAAAATACACCAAACCCACAGACATTGCCAACATCGTAGCTGATAGGTTCAGCACAAACTTCTCCCCCCTCTCCCCACCAAAAGGGCAAATATCTATCCCAGCAGAGTGCTGCCCCCCTGACATCTCAGATGCTCAGGTAAGAGCTGCCCTCTCCAAAGCCAAAAACACAACATCAATGGGACCAAACGGTGTCCCGGGCTGCGTCCTACATGAACTCCAAGAAGAGCTAAACCCAAACATAAAACTACTGTTCAGTCTCAGCCTTACTACAGGATATGTACCCAAAGAGTGGCGTACAGCAACGGTGGTCCCTCTCCACAAAGGTGGTGCCTCAACGGATCCTGGAAACTATCGCCCCATAAGCCTGACTAGCTTGGTCTGCAAAGCTATGGAAAGGATCATCATGGACCTTATAAATAAAGATATTGGGGACCTACAGACACTGGATCCTACCCAGTTCGGCTTTAAGGGCAGATCCTGCCTCTTAAACCTGGTCAATTTCTTTGAAACAGTCACCAAGGCCATTGACGAGGGGAAGGTGGCCCACACAGCCTACCTGGACCTCGCAAAAGCCTTCGATACAATACCCCACTCGGGCATTATAGATAAGCTCACCAGCTTAAATATAAACCCCTATGTCACTAGATGGGTTGCAAACTGGCTCAAGGACAGAACCCACATGGTTAGAATTGCTGGAGCCATGTCGGACTCCAAACCAGTTACAAGTGGCGTCCCACAAGGCTCAGTCCTCGGACCTCTGTTTGGTATATATTTCTCAGAGGTAGAGGCCAACACGGAAGGACTGTGGCTGACCAAGTTCGCAGATGACTGCAAACTGGGCACCATAATTGACTCTCCAGCCGACACAAGCATCCTCCAAAAGGGCCTCATAGAAACAGACAACTGGTGCCAGAGCCATGGCCTCAAGCTAAACGCCAAAAAGTGTATAGTCATCCCCTTTGACAAAAACAAAGTGCCCACAAATTACCACACAAGTGGTGATCCATTAAGTACGGAAGAAGTAATTAGGGACCTGGGGACCCAAGTTGATAGCAATCTCTCATTTGACAACCACGTGGCTAAAGTGATTAGAAAAACATTTTATATAGCCCACCTAATCATGAAGGGATTCACATCTAGATCAGGGGAGGTCATCGTGCCTCTTTACTCATCCCTCATCAGGCCCATAATTGAGTACAATGCCCCTTTTGGGATGTACCTTACCAGACACCTGCAGCAACTGGAAAGACCCCAAAAGTACCTCACCAAGAGGATCAAAGGGCTCAGACAGATGCCATATGCTGCCCGGTTAAAGAAACTCCAGCTCTACTCAGTGGCATACCGCCTGCTCAGAGGCGATCTGTGCCTGACGTATAAAGCCATGTCCAACCCGGAATTAATGGACATGCTGCACCTCAGAAAATCCAAATCCCATCGAGCTACGAGATCGAGAGACTTGAACCTCAGCACTGAAATAAATAGGACATGCTGGAGGGACAGATTCATAACCCAGAGGCTCCCTTCACTCTGGAATAAAATCCCAGTCCAGGTTAGGCAGAGTCCCTCATTGACTCTCTTCAAGAGGAATCTTGATGAGTGGATGGGGGATCGTAGGTTTACCCCGGGTATCACTTCTGTGTCACTGTTAGACAGAGGCACAGTATACTAACCTCGAAAAAGGGCATAGCAAAATTAATTTAAAATGGGTGGCGAAAGCCAAACACACTCTGGCTAGGCTTATAAATGCCCTAGGGCAGATAGCCTAGTATGAACCTATGCCGTGTTGGAAATTGGTGTGCCTAAGCTTTCATACACTTCTCCGGTTTTAGAAACTTTGTTGGATATTTTGAGTGCTTCCCTTAATCCCGATTCTCAGCCACCACCTTGCAGGAAAAAGGTAAGGTTATCCAGAATCTAAGTCGGGTCTTACTTCATTTCTTAAATTTCAGAAGAATTATCCTTCTAAGGCTAGTTCTTTTCTTTGTAGTGATCTGAAATATTCTCAGAAGGGTACAACAGCCTTTCTCAAAGTGCAGTCGGGCAGCTAGGATTTCCTGGTGGACCTCGAGAGTTTAGTAAATAAATGTCTAGTCTGGCCTTTTCACTGTCTTTTTTTCCGGATTGTCTGGAAGTAAAGGGCTTTGTCTGGTGTTCGGATATGTTGCTCTGATAAGTCCCCACCTTTCTTGAAGCTGATTGGTTAAATTAGCACAGATTCAGCAGCACGCCAGAATGCGAAGGTAAAATCCTATAAAAATACCAATTCTGTCTGTGCTGTGGGGCATGTGGGAAGTCCGTTTGGTACAGTAATACTTGTCCAATCCACTTGCTCCACCGGTGGCAGAAGCAGCAGCACCTCTCTGCTCCAGTAAAAATGTAAGTGCAATTTTTGTGTTAAATGTCCTTCAAGTACAGTATGCAGTGCTTTCTTTTACCCAGGCTGATGATCCAGTGACATGCTCGAGATGACTTAATTCAGTTATATTAATCATAAGGTATATTAAATGTGTTGATGAACTGAATTATATCATCTCAGTATCTAACTGCAGATAGAATCGGATAGGATGTTCATCGTGCATACAGCTGCAGTTGTAACAGATGGGTTATCCTGCCGTCAGGCGGGTCCTCGCTCGGCCGAATTCCAAAGTCTAGGTCCGGCGTCTGTTGTAGTCGCTTCCTCCCTGACGTCCGTGCGGCAGGGGTATAATAGAACCAGCCGACGCCATCTTCTTCAGTTTTTCTTGCCGCGCGGTGCCCGAAGCAGAAGCAGTTCGCAAGTGCCGGTCGGCCAGCTCCTGAGATTTACGAAAATATTTCAGCCGAAGTCTTCTTGAAAGCTAAGTACCCGTTGAAACTTTTCTTGCCTCAGACCGATGTCAGACAAAGTTAATAATTGCATTTCATGTGGGAAGCAAATACCGCATAAGGATTTCCATTCTTTCTGTATTCCTTGCTTAGGCCCAGACCACGACGTCTCGGCCTGCCGTTTTTGTGCTAGATTCAACAAACGCACTATTAAGCATCTGGTGGAGTTCGCCCAACACTATTTTGGTAAAAAATTTAATTACATTATGCCGTCGGATACTCCGACTCCAGTTTTGAGTAAAAGACGCAAAGATAAGGACCGACATACAAGGTCCGCGACTTCTACTGACACCACGCTAAAGCCGACTACCGGTGCTCAGCGAGGCGCCTACGCAGCCCCTGAGTACCGATGACGCTTCTTTAGCGGTGTCTTCTGTGCCCGAGGTCACAGGCTCCTCGGCCCCCATTCCAACTACAGATACCGATGCCACTCTTGGCGGGGAAACTCAGAGTTTAGACTGGCCTGCCTCTTCTCAAGGTGTCTTCAGGCCTTCCTCCTCTTCCATTAAGGCTTTCACAAAATCTAAAGCAGCCATGAAAACTAAAAGACAAGGTCCACAGAGCCGCTTTCAAGGCTCCATGCCTAAAAAACAGATGCTCAAAATGGCTGAGGATTTGATTACTCTTATCAGGGGTTCCCCACCCCCTTCAGACAAAAGGCCCAGATCAAGCCTCTATTACCTCAGAACATTCTGAGGAACAGGAATATTCATATTCCCCTTTTGAAGACTCTGATGCTGAGGAGTCCATTCCCTCGGTCTCCCCCCCCCTGAGGACTATTCTTTTGGGGAACCCTTACATACCTTAAGGGAACACTTCCACTGGGAAGGCCAAGATTACTCAGATTCCAAGAAAAGGCTCAGGGATTTTCTCTTGCTTCCCCAGCACAGGCCTCTGGCTATCCCTCCTGTTTTGGATATATTGGATGATGTGTACACAGAAGCCAGCCTCAACCCAGATTCTTTACCTCCAGTTCCTGTTAAACCTGACAGGTATTACCGGGTTCCTGATTCACACCAATTCCTATACAAAAGCCATGCTGCTGGCCCAGAAACTATTTCACAGGGTCCCAAGGGAATTAAGGCCTCTACTGCCAAAAACCCATTACCTTCAGAGAGAGATTCCAGAGCTTTAGAAAGGTGGGGGAAAAAGGTGTACACCTCGGCCACTTTAACCATGAGGGCATTAAACTGTCAGTTCCATATGTTAAAGTATCAACAGTTTTTGTTATCTCAGTTGAAAAGCAAAATGACACAACCTGAGCAACCAGATTTAAAGGAGTTGCAGGATTTGTTGCATAGTGCAGAGCAAGTGGGTAAACATACCTTGCAGTGTGGTTTTGATGCTTTAGGGGCCTCATGTAGAGCTGCTATTACAGGGTCTGTCATACGTAGACATGCTTGGCTCAAAGAGCAAACCTTACCAGATCATGTCAAAGCTAAATTACTACATGCACCTCTTCAAAAAGATGTATTGTTTGGTGTTAAAGCTGAGGATGTACTAAAGAAAATGGAGGAAAAGGCAAGATCAATGCAAACAGTGAAAGATTTCCTACAAGTACAACCTCCGTTTCAGCAGAAACTGGCCTTCAAAAAATTGGTCCTTTCCAGCCACGGACAGACCTCAGAGGCAGATACAGGCGCCCGAGGGGTCAAGGATCATTCAGAGCCAGACAATGGCAAGCACCTACACCAAGAGGTGGAGAAGATAGATCACAGTCACTCAGAAAGCAGACACAATGACTTTCCCCTTTGCATGCCAAGCAAAGCTTTAATGGCAGCACCTTTAGGCGGAAAACTGGCATTATTTTCAAAAAATTGGCATATTGTCACAAAAGACAAATGGATCCTGGACATTATAGACAGAGGCTACAGATTCCACTTTCACACCCTTCCAAAAATGAGAGGCATGCCAAACCTGCCACAAAATCAAAGGGCAGAGGCACAAAAACAAATTTCAGCTCTCATGGACATGAAAGCTATTCAAGAGGTACCTGCAAAAGAACAGGGTCAAGGTTTTTATTCCAGACTATTCCTGGTACCAAGGAAGGACAAAGATTGGAGACCTATTTTGGACCTATCCATCCTAAACACATATTTACTCGTACCAAAATTCAAGATGCTCACATTACAGCAGCTTCTTCCCATGCTGGGCAAGGAGTCTTGGCTGGTAACATTGGACCTCAAGGAGGCATACCTTGCATGTCCCTATCAGACAAGATTGCAGAAGATACCTCAGATTTCTTGCAGGGTTCAACCCATTATTAATTCTTTGCATTGCCCTTTGGCTTATCTACTGCGCTTAGAGTGTTTACGAAATGCCTGGCATCAGTAATTGCCTTCTGCAGACTTCAAGGGATACAAATATACCCATATCTGGACGACTGCCTGATCCAAGCGGACAGCAAGCACATACTTCTGAAACACCTGGCGTTTGTAATAAAATTGTTGAACTTTCTGGGATACACGGTCAACAAAAAGAAATCAAAACTAATACCCTCTCAGACAATAATTTTCCTGGGTGCCAGCTTGAATACAAACACCCAGATGGCCTACCTCACGCCAGAGAAGCAAGGGCAACTATCTCAATACTTCAGCAAAATGGCAATCTTCACCAGGCTGACTGCAAGGAAAATCCTGCAGGCTCTGGGATTCGTGGCATCTTGCATCCTGCTGATCCCATGTGCAAAGCTGCATATGAGGAAACTTCAATGGTACCTAAAAAACATATGGTCTCAACACAGCCACAGTTTGGAACCAATTATACCACTCATTCCATGTCTTCAAAAGGAATTTCTGTGGTGGGCTCAAGCATGCCAAAGAAACATAGGTCTCCCCTTCTGCATGCCTCAAGCAAATCAAATCATCACAACAGACGCCTCGGACTACGCCTGGGGGGCGCACATGAAAGATCAGTGCATTCAGGGCAAATGGTCCCAAAAAGAGAAGCACCTACACATCAATCAAAAGGAAATGCTAGCAGTACAAAATGCTATTATGGCCTTCAAAGACCTACTGCATCCAGGCCAGCTATTGATAAGGACAGACAACACCACAGTAATGTACAAAAACAAACAGGGAGGAACTCATTCATAACCCCTGTGCAGACTAGCCATGTCCCTTTGGAACACTGCTCTGGAATTGCAAATCCAACTTCAAACACAATTCCTACCAGGGAAGGAAACACACTGGCAGACAACCTAAGCAGAAATATGACATATCCACACGAATGGAAGTTGCATCCTCAAGTTTTCGCAAAGATAATTCAGGCATGGGGACAGCCAGACATAGATCTCTTTGCTACCCACAGAAATTACCAACTGAAAACATTTTGCTCAAGGACCTATCATCCACAGGCCTGGAAAGTGGACGCACTTTCTTTCAATTGGAGAACATTGACTGTCTATGCCTTTCCACCTCTCCCTCTGCTACCCAAAGTCGTATTAAAAGCCAGAGCAGAGAGGCCAAACATGATTCTCATTGCTCCAGACTGGCCAAGACAACACTGGTATCCACTCCTGAAGAGCCCGACGCATTCCCCACCATGGATCCTGCCTCTAGTGCCTCTTCTGTTGTCCCAGCACAACTTCAAAACTCTTCACAGTCAGCTGAAAACCCTCAATCTAGCCGCATGGAGGATTCCTTGATTTCCCAACAGACCCTCCTCTCCAAGGAGGTGCAGGATGTCATCTTGGAGGCCTGAAGACCTTCTACTAGAAATGCCTACTCCGCCAAATGGAAACGGTTTTGTGCCTGGAATCAGAAAAAGGGTCAGAATCCTTGGGTACTAAATTTACCCCAAATATTACAGTACCTAGCTGAGATGTTAAACAGTGGACTTTCCTTCTCCTCCATCAAGATCCATGCTTCAGCCATTTCTGCACAATACAACACAAATCCTCCTTTATTCTCTCATCCTCTCTTAAGACAGTTCCTCCGAGGGGCTAAGAATATAAAACCCCCAAGGAAACCACCAGTACCTGCTTGGGACCTCAACTTCATTTTGGAAAAACTGACCCTTCCTCCATTTGAGCCAGCTGCTTCAACAGAACTGCAATATTTGTCATGGAAAACAGCCTTCCTTCTGGCTATCACCTCAGCACACAGGGTTTCGGAACTACAGGCCCTCATGGCTGTGCAACCTTTCATCATTTTCCATCAAGACAGAGTTTCCTTACGAACCAACCCTTCCTTTATGCCAAAGGTAGTATTCAGTGTAGCCTTGAATCAGACTATCCACTTACCTTCCTTTTATCCTAACCCACAAAACAAAGGAGAAAGACTACTACATTCCTTGGACATTCACAGACAACTTTGTTATTACTTGGAGAGGACAAAGCCATTCAGACAACCCAAGCAACTATTTGTGTCCTATGCTACAGGTGTTCAAGGAAAGGCTATCTCCAAACAGACCATCTCAAAATGGATAGCCCACTGCATACGCTTTTGTTACTCATTTCATGGAAAAACTGTGCCTACAAGCATCAGATCTCACTCCACAAGGGCCACAGCTACCTCTGCAGCTTTCCTCAGGGGGGTTCCTACCAAGAACATTTTGGAAGCAGCCACTTGGAGTTCTGTGCACACTTTCTCCAAGCACTGTCACCTTCCACTTTACTCTAAATCTAGAGCGGGCTTTGCCACAGCAGTCTTGCAGGGCATCCTTGCTCCTCTTAGTTCCACTTAGTGCCTGCCACCCCTTTTTAGCTTTGGGATTCTACCCATCTGTTATGACTGCAGCTGTATGCACGATGAACATAGTAAAGTTTTGTACGTACCGTAAATGTAGATGTTCGAGTGCTAATACAGCTGCAGTCCAGGTTTCCCTCCCTCCATCCCCTCTTGGGACAGGCCTTATGACAAACACCTCCTCATACAACCTGATTGGGGTATTCTTTTATGATGTATTTGCTTGCAAACTACTGTTTTTTGATTATTTTACACTGCATTATTACATAAGTTTGTTTTGCCTTCCTTCTGGGGGCACCTGACATCTGGGGCAAGAAAAACTGAAGATGATGGCGTCAGCTGGTTCTTTTATACCCCTGCCGCACTGACATCAGGGAGGAAGCGATGGCAACCGACGCCGGACCTAGGATAACCCATCTGTTATGACTGCAGCTGTATTAGCACTCGAACATCTACATTTATGGTAGGTACAAAACTGTACTTTCCTGGGGGTGGTTATTTGAAGCCAGTGAGACTGCATGCTTGTTAGGTATGTGTGTTCATGTTGCTGTGGGCAGCACTTAGTAATAAACGAGAAGCTGCTGTTTTTTTTTTTTGTTTTTTTTTTCCGCCTGGCAGCTGGCACAGAAAGGTGAAGGGTAGAAGGGGTCACTTAGGTGAATGTTTCATTTTGGTGCTTGTACATACTAGGAAATGTAACTGGAGGGGTTGCTTGGGCAACTGTTTCATTTTGGTGCTTGTGCATACCTCCTTTTTGTATGTACCCACTTAATTCCATGAGAAATAATTATATACTTTACAAGTGCATCACTTCTTGGTATTATTCACAGTATAGCCCAACTTCCAATTTTCATTTAGTTTGTTTTTTAGTTGGAATCCATTCAGGGCTGACAATAAAAGGCCACAATTTTGCACTTCGATGCAGCATTCGTGGGCTCACCTCTGGTGGTGAAATATCACCTGCCTTTAAATGTGATTTATGGAAGGGGCTAGTAGGCCACTGAGTTGTGTGCTTTGTCCAAGAGGGCCACGATCAGAAAGGTTTGAGAAGCAATAGGGTAAGAGACTTCCTAGAAGGCAGTTTCAGGAAGTCTCAGCAGAGTTCCATTGGTTCTAAGCCTTATTTTCCAGACAAATCACCTGCTTTGTGACTGTCTGCTGTCTCTTCTCAAGATACCCACCTCAGCTTTTCTCTGGCTTCTTTATCTCAAAACCTTTCCCTCCCAAATTGGGAATTTGTCAGCCATATGGGTTCTGTCTATCATTCAAAGGGGATACTAAATGTCTTGGAAGGTTTCCGTCTTGTGTTAGGGTATCCTCAACCTTCTGAAAGCCAGATTTATCATATTTTTCCACTTCGAGACCTTCTTTCTTATGGGAAAATAGAATTGGTACCTTTTTATTAACAGGTTTTAGTCAAGCTCTTGGAGACCTATTTTTTCTTTCCTTCAACACTTTTTTTTTCTGAAGATTTCTATTTTCAAGATGTTGACTTTATTCAGACCTTACTTCCAATGCTTCTTCCACTGGCTTTATTAGTGACTTTGGATTTAAAGGACACCAATATTCATATTCCTGTTAATCTGCAGTACAGGAAAATCTTATTTTTTTTTGTCTTCATATCACTTTCATATTTTTTTCTTTTCCCTTTGGACTTTCTGCTGCTCCAGGGCTATTGATAAAGTGCCTAGCTCCTGTCACTGCTTTCTGCAGGCCTTGAGCTGTTCTGATATTTCCTTATCTAGATTTTGTCTCATTCAGGTTCCTACCCAAGAGCTACTTCTGACTTAATTGCAGTTTGTGATGGGTCCTTTGGCTACTCTGGGGGGTACACTATGAACCTGAAGAAGTCCTGCTCAATTCATTCTCAGGAGTGGATTTTCCTAGGATATATAATCAAGATGTCAGTAACGGCTGTTCTTCTAGGCGACAGTGTTCTTTTCCTGCTAGATTGTTTTCAGAACCTTCTTGCCTTGGATATGATGTCTGCAAGAGAGAATTCCAGAACTCTGGGCTACCTGGCATCGGTGATTTATGTGGAGTTTGGCTTAAGGAGCAAGATACAGTGGTATCTGAAGTCTGGTTAGACATTGCGTTCCTCATCAATTCCCCTTTTTCCCTAATTTTCTACGAGGTCAGTGTGTTGCATCGACAGCTGCCATTGTCTTGATTCAGTGCCACACTCCTACTGCCTTTGACCATCATGCTTGACTGTTGCAAGTCTTCTCAGACACAGTCCATCTATCTGTTGGCCAGATGCCGTCCTTTCTAGTTGCCTTCTTCTTGTCTGTCCCACATCTTCAAATTGTCTTCTGCTTTTCTGCACATATGCTAGAACCACTGTAATATGTTCTCTTTGACCTTCTCTTCAGTTGGAGCTCTCTCCTCATTTTTTCTTCTGTCTGTGTTCATCCTACCTCCTGTCTCAGGCACTTCATCTCCATCACTTCTAGCTTCTCAACTGCTGTGCCTTCACTGCTCAGGTTTCTGTCCTACACAGTAGTATTGGCTGCACCACTGTTTTTTGCACCATGCTTTTCAGCTTATTCAGCACTTTTCTTTCACATTTTACCTCTAGCACATTGTCAGTTGGCTGCAGCTCCTCTGATTCTAACTTTGCCCTCCTCATTCAGACTGTCCTCAACCACCCATCCCAGATACTTGAGGCTGTTAACCTGTTTCACTGTTTTCCTTTATCTGAATTCTCAGCTTCTTTTCCCCCATATGCCACTATTACAGCAGTCTTATTTCATTTCTATTTCACCCCGTGTGCCTTTAGTTTTGTTTGCATTCCATTCCCTTATTTGCTGCTGATATTGTTCAGTCTCACCATACAGCAACCTTGTTGAACTGTCACTTCCAACAGGTTTGCTAATGTAGTCCACCTGTAGGAACAGCAGTGTGCACAGAGCTAAACCCTGATGGCACACCCACTCCCACTGGAAGCCCCTCTGAGAGACTGAACACTGTTAGTTCTTGTCATTGGGTCCTTGTACTTTGGAAAAAAAAATCTGAAAGTGATATGAAGACACAAAAACATAAGATTTTCCTACACTAATTCTACCAATGTTTCTGAGACTTTGAACCATCACAGGACTGCCCAAATCATTTTTCTAGGGACCTTGTCATATGTTTTCTCCATAGTCTAGGGATGCCCAATTAGACGCTCTCTCTCATCTCATTTCAAGCTTCTCGACCATCTGTCTCACTGCAAACATTGGATCAGTTGTGATGCATCTTGATCTGAACACAAACTGTTCATCTCCCATCTTACTTTCTACTTTTCTGCATGTTTATCAATAACCATCTCCAGAACTTTCATGCAGTGTGACAGGGGTTTGATACCTGTGTGCTGTCCAGAATTGTGAATTGCCCAGAATTGTGAATTGCCCCCCTTTGTTCTTGTACAGTGGCGGCAGTTGTCTCTCTCGGCTTTTCCCGGTTAGGGGTCATCACAGCGGAACTCCGGTCCGCTAATGATTGGCATTAGATGTTTACGTGCCGAGTTGTCGGCCCTGACGCACAACCTTCAACGAAGGTATGCCCATTCATGCATGTCTTCACACAGAAGACGCTCTAGCTGAGAATCTAACAGGACAATGTCTTACTGTGAGGTGACATCGCTACCGCAGCACCACCACCGCAGTAGAATGCCTATTTTGCAGTCTGCTGGTGTACGCCTTTCCCTCGATACTGCTATGAGTATCCTCTGGAACCATTTATCCCCAACATCTTGATCATGTCTGCCATGACCTCATCTGAGCCTGCTGTTTCCTTGACTTCATTTTCCTTTGTGCTTTTCCTCTAAGATGTCCTTGTCTTATTTCTCCGTAGGCTGTGTCTGGGACAGTGCAGCTTCTGTGGGGTTTTCTTTATCCAGAAGCTGTTGTAAGTACTCTTTTCACATTGCCGTCAATTAATCTTCTTAATTCTTCTAATGTCCTTCATAAAAAAAAAAAAAACTTTTATGGTGGCTCAGCCAGATATCGCTCTATCCAGCAGTGCTTTTTTTAGTTCCTTCCTCTTGCCAAGATTTGTTCACAGATTCCTCATATCTGGTGTAGGGTACTTTTTCTAGAGACATCAAAACACAAGGGGTATGGTCTTGAAGGGAAATAAGAGACCACCACATCAATATAATGGAGATGGAAAGCACTTATTTTAGCTCCTTGGTCTGTACATTACCTCTGGATTTTATCCTCTTCAGATCTTCTCAGGCAACACCACCATTATGTGGTATATCAACAAGCAGGTGGGCACAAAGTCTTATTACCTCTGCTGGTTGGGTTTGACAGCTTGAGAAACTGTATTACAACACAAAAATTTGTCTGGAGGCTCTGTACATACCGTCTGGGAGAAACATTGTAGCAGATCCCAGAAAAGACCCTCATAAATGGATGCTGAACAATGCAGCCTTTTTGGCCATTGCCCACTGGTGGGGTACAGCACAGATAGATCTTTTGTCTGCATACACAACAGACTGCTCAAGCTGTTATAAACTACCATGTCCTCAAGCATTGAGAATGTATGCCATGCCTTTTCCTTGGAAAAGGAGGGTCTTTCATATGCCTTCCCTCCACCTCCTTTCACTTAGTCCTTCTAAAGATCAAGAAATACAATCCAAAACTCTTGTTGGTGACACCCATTTGGCCTAGGCAGCATTTGTTCCCCCCTTCTTTCTTCTGGTCAGGCTCAATCAACACAAGGATGTTCTGACTTAATGCAGAACAAAGGCTCTGTAGTTCACCTCAGTCTACGGACTTTGAGTCTGACACTCTAGGTGATGGTTTTAATTCCTTTTAGGTGGCAGTTTTCTGAGGACATGCTTAAGGTTTTGCAGGAGGCCAGAAAGCCGAATATTAGGAATCCCGAGTCTCCAAAAGGAAAAAAATGTCCCTTTGTTGCCTTAGAAAGAACCGGGAACCATATAAGATAGGGTATTCCTAACATTCTGGTTTGTGTGAGTTGCTCAATGCTGAGATGGCATTCTGTTCTTTGAAAGCACATCCGTCAGCAATCTCTGCTTACCTACCTTTAGGTCCACAGCTGTACTCTTGGTTTGAGGGCAAAAAGTTTTTCAAAGGTGGTTGTTGTGTCTTTCGGCGTATCCTGGTTAGGGGTCGCCACAGCGGAACTCCGGTCCGCTAATGTTTGGTAGTGGATTTTTACATGCCGAGTTACCAGCCCTGACGCACAACCTTCAACAAAGGCACGCTCATTCACGCATGCCTCCACACAGAAGACGCTCTAGCTGAGAATCGAACGCAACGTCTTGCTGTGAGGTGACTGAAAGGTATCATACATATTAGACCATGACAAAAGGTTGTCCTTCCTCCTTAGGATTTGAACTATACTCTGGAAAAGCCTACCTTATTTCCCTTTGAGCCTGCTTTTTCTACTTCTCTTCCTCAAGTTTTGTACTTGGAATACTGTGCTGTTGGTGACTTTTATGTCTGATAAACGAGTTACAAAGGAGCAAGCCTTAATGGCAATTTGTCATTTTTCATAAGGGTGGAGCTACTCTCTGTATTAATCATCTTTTTATGGCCAAGGTTGTTAGTGAGGCTTCTGTGAATCAAACCATTAACTTGCCTAACTGTTTCCTTCCCCTCTGAATACAGGTGGGAGGAGATCCTTCATTTTTTGGATGTGCATAACCATCTCGGGTTTTATTTGGGCAAAACAAACTCTTAGCGGGAAGTATGATCTGCTTTTTGTTTCTTTTCAGTGCCAAACTTTGGATGATCCTTTTTCCCAACTACTACTAGTTGGATGTCTATTGCTGTCTTCATGGTAAGCAGCTTGTGGCACCTGTTATGGTGTGAACGGTTCATAGATTAGGTTCATAGATTATTACTAGACTAACTGCCCTTGTGGGTCATTTTAAGCCTAGCCTACTACCCCATGTGAGAATCAAACCCTGCACCTTGTGTTTGCAAGGTAAACACCTTAACCATTATGCCAACCTCCCACTTGTATTCTAAAAGTGCTGTTGCTGCTTCTTAGGGTTTATTCAGAGGTCTGAATTCCAAATCTATTCTTGAAGCTGCTTCTTGGTTTTCCCTTCACACTTTTATAAAACCTTTCAAGGTTGGTGTTTTTTTTCTAGGAGTAGAGCGATTGCACAGTGTGTATGTAGTTGCCTCTACTCCTGCTTCATCTGTTGTCTTGAGGTACTTTGTATCTATACAACCCTTATGTACCTCTGCCTCCATCGAGCTAAGGTCGTGTGTGTGACACGAGGCGAGGGATCTCAGACTTTGGTATGCTGGCAGGAAGAATAGTTATCCTTGGCAGGATGTCCCATAAGTTAATAATACTGTAACAGTGATAAGTCTGACATTTACTGTTATAGTAAATTCTTATACAACTGTGTTTTATGCAGGCCTACCCAAGTTGACTCTTGGATGGCATTGAGGATTGAGAGCCCTTCATGCTTCACGGGTTTTCAGGATGACAAGTAAGGTTAACAGTTTGGGCAAAAAGGTGCATACTTCTATCACTTTTTGGGTTAGGATCCTCTGCTGTGGACTATACCTTACCAGGTTCAACTCTGTACTGCATACAGTGCTGTCCCTTCCATGACCTAGCATACGTCAACTTTTGCTGTCCAGTCCTCACTGGTACTTCTGTGGTTGGACTTTGACCACTTTATTTTGCATACAGCAGATGCCCTCTTTTGGTGGCAGGCACCATGGTGTACTTCTGGGGGGGGGGGGCTTGGCTGAATTTATCCCTGCTGGAGGATGAGCTTGAGTCCCATCTGCTGCCTGTCCTGTATGACTAGATGTCTTTTTGGTCAGGGGTCTAAGTCCTTGTGGCACACCTTCGTGGTTGGAAGGTATCCCCAAGCCAGTATTTTCTGGAAGTGGAAGAATGTGCAGTGGTACTACCAACGTTGGATGCAATTTTTACTGGACTTCCATTCATCTTTTTGCTTTGTGTGTAGTCCATCCTGATTTATCCTCCTCATCTGGGCCTAGCGAGTCTCTAAGAGATGGATGGTCCTTTAGACACCTGAGTAAGCCTGACCTCTTTATGGTAGTGGGTTGGCAGAGACCATTTTGTCTGGGACCCTCATTCTTATTCCCTTAGGGGGAGAGATGTAGCTTGTGGCCCTTGGTGGAATCTGCCCCCCTTTGGTTGCTGCATCCGTGAAAGTGGAGTCATCACATCACACCTTGGTAGGGTCTTTGTGAAAGTGGCTGCCACTAGTTTTTGGGGAAAGATTTTGCTGGGATACTTCTGTGAAATGGCTTGGAGAAAGTGTTTAATGAAAGCATTCGAGTTTTCTCAGCTGGGAGAGCTATAATAATAGACAAAATCAAATAGCACTTACTAATAGCACAGGCTGTACCATGTGTCTTAGCATGACAAACCTTTCTTTTTGGTTAGCTCTAGCCTGTCTGTGTGGCTATCAGCTTAGAACATTTGTTCTTATTAGGAAGCAAAACCTTCAATATTTGAAGATATACTGTTAATAGGTTTTGGGAGGTTGTTTTTTCTGTTTGAGGGTTTTCATAGAACAGTTATGCAAGTAAGATGTGGCATAGGCTCAAATGAATATGACAGGAAACAACTGTATAAAAGACCAACCTGCTAAAAGGTGGTAATAATTATATAAGAAAATGATGCTTTCTGTAATGTCTTTTTATCTGAATAGTCTTACAGATAAATATAAAAAAGAGAGTAAGTGAGCTATACTAAGAAATGTAGAGTGTAAATAGCTGTGCTACAGGAGACACACCTGGAAAAAAATAACGTGAATTTGATAAAGAAAGGTTTTCAGGATGGTTATTCAGAGGAATATCTGAGGCAAAGGAAAAGAGGAGTACTTGTATTAATTGCAAGAGGAGCTCCAATAGTGACAGAAAAGGGAAAAAAAGATAATAGAAGATGTATAGTACTAAGGGGCTAATGGCAAGGGAGGAGGATTACACTGGCATGCATTTACATTCAACCTAAAACTGTTGTAATGGAGCTGAAGAAAATTCTGGGAGAAGTAATCATCTTTCAGCAAGGAATATTACGTAATAGGTGGAGACGAATTTGGTTTGCAACAGTGAAGATGTGTCTGGGGGGCCTAGAATGGAAATATAACAAATGAGGGTAGATTTTTGAAGAATTTTATGAAAATGTTTGGCACGGAACATGTGAATTCATTACTAAGAGTTCGTAGTGAAGTTACATATTCTCCAAGATGCAAAAACTGGGCTAGGCTAGTTATAATTTAATATCTCTCACACACGTGCACTTAATTGAAGGTCTTGAAATGCACTCAATAACTATTTCAGATCATGCGCCAGTAAATAAAATAAAAATGCAAGGTAATGAAATAAAAATGACACTGGTGCTGTGACGCCCCAGCACTGACCCAGTAATCAAGAAGCCTCAATCATCACAACTGGCAGCAGTGGGGGACGTACACACTGGGAGGATGACAAGTACACACACAGTAAAGTACAATTTCCCTTAAGAACACACAGAGGCCACCGTCAGTCTGGGACTGGTTTCTCCCTCTTTCTCTAGATCCCCAGTAAGATTCCCCACTGGTACAGCTATAGAGTTGAGTCCTTAGCCAGGGTTCCACGCCAGGTCCTCCAACACTGTCCCTGTCCAACTAGTGCTTCATGTCCCTGCCCAAGTAGCTGACACACGCACACTCTTGAAGATTTGTTTTACACATGTGTACACACACATGGGAAAGGCTGGCACAGGTTTACTAGCTATGGTCCCTTCTGCCCAGACTATAAGGTAATTATCACTGCCATCAGAGCCTCTTATCAGCTACTTTAAGGCCCTTAACAGAGGGTGAACAATCTTACTGTGTAATGTTACTATTAATCCAAATGGTAGTTTGGTCAAGAGCAAGGCTATTAGGAGTGGTCTACACAGTGTCACCAAATAGATATACAAGGTACTCTTAAGAGCTTAAATATCTCTAGACAGACCAGCCACAATTGAAAGGTTTAAATCTATTTAATAATAAATGGAACAAGACAATACTAAACATGTATGTGCAGTGATATCAGAGTTCGAAATCACAGGAAATATTTAAAACAACATTGCAGGACAGTCTCAAATACAGAAAACATCTAAGCTATACTTCACTATATTCCTAACTGAATCTAAGAGAAATTACTGTACCCTAGTTAACTTACTTACAGCAGGGCAAGTGCAGATGTGGCGAGTGGCTATTTCCAGCTGATGCTGTCTGGTCAACGACAAATACAAAATGCACTGTTGCTTTTTCTCAGAGGTGACTTAAATTAATATCAAATATTACTGCTGGGGTAGCTGGCAGGATGACATCACTTTTGTCACCTGACTTTACTTCCCAAGCTAAACCCCCAGTGCAGCTGGTAGCATTTAGCATCTCTCTGAAAATATATAAACAAATGTTTTTCCTCAGATGTTTGCAGATCCTGGAGGTACTAAAAACAATAAAACACTTCTATATCTCAAGCCTAGTAATGCTCTCTCTTTCAACGCAGCACAGCGTCCCCTAGTGTAGACATTCAGTCTCCTGTTGACTGAAACTGAAAGATAACATTTCTTGTTTATGGCCCAGCAATAAAGTACTTTAGTCTCAACTATTAAGAAGTTTTGCAAATTAATCTATGTTCCAGTAGGGTACACTGGATACATTTTTTAAGCTCAGTACTGTACAAACCCTGCTCAACACATACGTCTGTAGCAGCAGCTTGATACACGCACAACATACAGTTCTAATACATTTGTAACACAAGCATATGAATCATGTTGATAGTCACAAATGACATATATTTACAAAATTCCAGGTAGCTGGGCTGGCAGTGTTTGTCACACTTCCGTGTAGATCATATTAATATTCACAAATGACATACAATTATTTACAAAATTGTAGATAGCTAGGCTGGCAATATTTCCTTTTGTGACAGGCGCTTTCCCACCTATCGGCTGAAAAGAGAGAAATTTAAGGAATGGGTTTTGGAATTAATTCAGGAACTAAAAGAGAAGATAGAATTTTCTTCTGAAAATGTAGCTAGGAAGTAGGATATAATTAAAGTGGAGTTTAAAACTGTTTGTTTATTTATTTATTTAAAGTTTGATAACCGGGGAAGTCCATTGGGTCAAGAAGGGCCCGTTTTCAGTGGGGCCCGGGGAGAAAAGCTCCATTAACAGTCATATAAATATTAAGTAATACAAACATTTACAGAGTGCTGACAAAACAGCATATTACATTGGAGTTCTAAACGCATGCAAAAAGATGAATGATAATTATGTACACAATTAAGCAATACAGTCATTTCCAGAGTGCTCACAGTACAGCATATTACATTGGAGTAATAGGTTTATACAAAGAAAGAATCGATGACAATAAGAGATGCATAAAGCAGTGTAATTTTTCAGAAGGTTGAAAAATGCTACATAATACTCTGAGGATCCTCAATGTCAAGAAAATGCAGGTTTAGTTGAAAATTATCACTGCGGTGGTGGTGCTGCGGTAGCGTTGTCGCCTCACAGTTGGACGTTGCCCGTTTGATTCTCTTGGAGAGTCTTCTGTGTAGTGACATGCGTGAATGGGCGTTCCTTTGTTGAAGGTTGTGCGTTAGGCCCACAAGCCAGTATGTAAAAAATCTACTGCCGATCATTAGTGGACCGGAGTTCCGCTGTGGCGACCCCTAACCGGGAAAAGCTGAAAGACACAAGCAAGACTCCGTTAATAGGACCTATGCAGGATAAGATGGGATGCAGTGGTAGACTGCACAGTAAGGGTGTAATGTAGGGAATTAAAGTGAGGGAAGTGTAGGCCTGAGATATAGTTGAGTCAGCAGATAGAGGGGAGAAGGGATTGGATGGTGGTTGTGTTGGATAGTGACATGGGCATGCCCATTTAGAGGATGGATGTAAGAGCAAGAGGAATTTGAAACTGGTGAGGTTAGGTGTGTTGCGAAGGGAGGGGAGAGAGTTCTGTAGTTTGGATATGGAGCAGGCTAGCAGGAGGTTGCCAGGGGGATGTGATGGTTTGTAGACTTGAAGGGTTTGGTTCTTAGATCTGAGGGAGCAGGTAGGAATGTAGGTGGTTAAGGTGGTTGTGAGAGAGTGGCAGCTTGAGGATTTGTAGATTAACTTGTAAACGGTGGTAAGTTTAAGGAATGGCAGGTAGTTGGGTCGTTCGAGCCATTGTGCATGGAAAGAGTGGCAGTGGTGAAATGAGCTTTTAGAGTTGGTAGCAAATTTGCGTATTTTATTATAGCAGGATTCGAGTTTGTTTTGTAGGCAGAGTTGGAGATTGATTAATAGAGGAGTGCTGTAAAGTAGGGAGGGGAGAAGGTTGGAGGAAGCTAGTGCTTTTCTGGTAGCGGGGGAGAGATATTGATTGTGCCTGTACAGGAGACCTAGCTTTTGATGCTGGTTTGGATATGGGTGTCAAACTTTAGACGTTTGTCAATGATGACACCGAGCAGTGTAGTATTTGAAACTATTTAGATGGGGGTGTTCTGGCTGAGTATAGAGAGAGAATTTTTGTTGATGGGAGAGTTTCTAGAGGGAAAAAGTATTAGTTTTGTTTTATTAGCATTCAGGGCCAGGTGATTTGTTTTGCATCCAAGTTTCTGTTTTGGAGAAGGCTGATTGAGTTTTTAGGAATGAGGGCGTATGCTGAGCAGTTGATTATTGAATCATTTGCGTACTGAATTATTGCCAAGTCAGGGATGGTACTGTTGTAATTATTGATGAAAATGTTGGAGTAGAGGACCTAGGACAGAGCCTTGGTGGCATGCCAGTGGGGGTGTGTAGGAAGAAAGAAGTTGAGTTCCACTGTATGTCTTGTCATTTGGAAAGGTAGCTAGAGATCCCAGGCTATGGTTGAAGCAGAGCTAGAGATCCCAGGCTATGGTTGAAGCAGAGCTAGAGATCCCAGGCTATGGTTGAAGCAGAGCTAGAGATCCCAGGCTATGGTTGAAGCAGAGCTAGAGATCCCAGGCTATGGTTGAAGCAGAGAAGTTGAGAGTGGAGAGTTGGGATATGAGTAAGGGGTGGGAGACTGTGTCAAAAGCTTTGGAAATATCTAGGAATAGTGCAGATACGAGTTTGCCAGAGTCACAAGCTTGGTTAATGGGCTCAAGGAAGGAGAAGGAGTGCAGTCATGGTGCTGTGGCCAGGGTCGGAAACTGTGTTGGGTGGGGGTGAGAAGGTTGTTTTGTGTTAGATGTGACATGAGTTGTGAATGAATGCATTTTTCCAGGATTTTAGACAGTAGGGAAAGGATAGTGATGGGTCTACTTTAGTTCAGTGAACGATCAGATGATCGAACAATGTTAGTTCGAACACAAATTGTCAAACGGCAAAATAGCAAATGTCCGGAACAGCAAATTTTTTCCCAGGGAAAGAAATCGCTGGGCCGGCCGTCCGGGTTGTGCCATTTCCTCCACTGTAGTGTGATCTCGGAGTTGATATACTTAAGTGGGGGGCGAGGGGCACAGCCCCCCACGTGGGGGATGTTGAAGGCAAAGCACCCCACTTCAGTTAGTGTTTAGTGGGGGGTTTTTTTGGGAACAGCGACCCCTCCCCCGGGGGGGGGAATTGCTGTTCTGGTTGTTCACTGTTTTGAGTTTTCAAGATTTATGGGTCAATATAACAACATTCGATCATCTGCTCATTCAATGTTATAATAGACTCATGGCGATTGGTCTAAAATTGGTAGTGTCAGTGTTTTTCCCTCCCTTATGAAGCGGGATGATGTATGCTTGTTTACAGATAAGAGGCGTATGCTTCTTTGATGGATCTGTTTATTAAGATGGAAATTGGAAAGGCAGTACTGTCAGCAGATTGTTTGAGGAAAGCTGATGGTAGATTATCTGGTACATTGCGGCAAGGTTTAAGTTGAAGTAAATTTTTTTGTACTTGTGGAGATGGGTTCTAGGTTGAAGAGGGAGGATGGAGGTATTTGGCCAGAGGGATGGGGGGGCAGGTGAGGTTGGGGGGGTGAGAGAAGGAGAAGGACAGGTTAGCTATACATTTAATAAAAAAAAGAGTTGAATTGGGTGGCAGTTTCCAGATTGGTATGGTTGTGGTTAGGACAGGGGTCATCTTTATCAGGGTGGAGGAGAGAAGAGATTGTCAGAATTTTTTTGGATTGGTTGAGTGTTTGGATTCAAATTTGGAGTAGTATGCTTTGTGGTCTTTTATTTTTTTTTTTTCGGCTTTACAGAGTTGTTTGAACTCTAGTAATGTGTTATGTTTGTTTTTTTTTTGGTATTGCTTCCATATTTTGTCTCTTTGGAGTATGGTCAGTTTAGTTTCTTTCGGTAGCCAAGGGGAGACTTTGGCTTTGATCCTTTTGGTTCTTAGAGGGGCACAGTGGTTGAGTAAGGGCTAAGAAGGTATCATTGAAGTAGGTGATGGCATTGTTGAGGGGTAGTGTTTTTAAGGGGGTAGAAATAAAGGAAGATATGACTAAGAAGTAACGAGAATTATTTGGAGGGATTGACAAATGTTAAAGTATTTCAGACTAGGTGGAATATCTCAGAACAAGAAAAGGAGCAACTGCAGAATGCTAAACAGAAAATAAGGGATTACCTCGATAATATGCATGACTTTGAAAAGGTTGCTGTTAAGCAACTGTTTTTTTGATACTTCTAGAGCACAAAACTGTTAACACAATGACTCAAGCAACAGAAAGTGGAAAGGGCTGTCACCAAGCTTAGGGAGCCTATAACAAGGAAGATAAGAGATTCTGTAGAAGTATTAGAAATGTTTTGAAAATTTTATGAAAGTTTGTATAACGCAGAGAAGTACAGAAATCAAGAAAAGGTACAAATGGAAATGTTTATGGAAGAATTAAATATGCCAAGGTTAGAGGTAGATGATGCTCAATTACTAACAGGATAGGAAGGGATAAGATAAAAATGGCTATGTATGACCAATCTGCAGGGAAGTCCCCAAGAATAGATGGTATTCCTGTGGAAGTTTGGAAGCTAGGAGGGAAAAAACTGATAGATATGGAAGGTTTTGTTTAACAGTATTTTAGAGAAGAACCAGCATCCTGGAAGAAAGTGGTGGTAACTTTTAATACCTAAAGAGGGTAAAGATCCATTAGATCCAGCTTCATACAGGCCCATTTCAATTCTGAATTGTGATTATAAAGTGTTTGTTTATAATGGCCAAAAGAATGACAAAAGTGATACCAAAATTGATAGGTGTGGATCAGTGTGGTTTTGTGGAGGGGAGTCACATTTGACACTATTAACAGAACATTGATGATTTAGAGGGAAGCAGAATGTAAGATGCCACTGTTATTGGTGGGTCTTGATGCAGAGAAAGCATTTGACAGCGTAAACTAGGACTACATGAGCAGGGTAATGGAAGTATTTGATTTCCGTGATACAATTATAAGGTTGATTTAGGAGTATATATGAGGTATCAGGGGTGAAAATTAAAATGGGTGTGGTCCTCTCTGATAACTTCTGCTTGAGTAGAGGAACAGGGCACGGTTGTCCACGTTCCTCTTTATTTGCATTATATTTAGAACGATTGGCAAAGAAAATAAGGGACTCCAAAATTCAAGGATATAATTGATATGGTAGTCAAGCAAAGTTGGCTCCATTTGCAGATATTATTTTATACATGGCAATCAGAAAGGAACATTGCAGTGTTGTCGAACATTTTAAGACAGTTTCAGATCTTCTCAGGATACAAAATTAATGAAGCTAAAACAAAGGCAGTAGCAGTAAATTTTATGTACCCACACACAAATTGATCCAACAATATCCATATTTATGAGGACATGATAAAATGAAGTATGTAGAAGTATGGATTAGAAATGACTCTGTTGTGGCAGCTAAGGATATGTGGGAAGAGACTAAATAGTAGATAATACAAAAATTGAGAAACTGGAAGCTTTGTTATATGGATATGGATATTAAGATACAAGCAAATAAAATGTTTAGTTCATTTAGTCTTATACACAGGTCAGGCATATTTTATCAACCAGAGGAGAAGCTGTGGATTGCGATTGAGTTGAAGGCTTTTATCTGGGAAGGGAAGACCGCAAGGGTCAAGTGGGATAAGCTGATTCTTCCGATTGGGATTACCCAATTTGAGGGGGTATTTTAGAACAACACAGTTAAGGCTGTTATACATAGCACAAACAGAAAACTATAATTCAAAGGGGAAAGGAATGATTATGATACAGGGGGAAGCTCAAGAAATAAGGAGAGATTGCGATTTTGAATGTTAAACTCTTAAGGAGAACAACAAAAATCAGAGTATTATATTCATAAAATATGAGGGAGTATTCTAAGAACTAACCCAGATTCTGCCGATAAGGATGACTGCAGTTACGGATACAGATAATAGGCAAGGGGGGCTGGAATTTATTGGAGAAAATGCCAAAGGAACCCAAAGTATTGGGAGCAAGTATGGGAAGAGGCCAAGAATTTATTTGGACTGCAGCTTAGAAATTGCCTTGCCTATTACGTTTTGATACCAGAGTCTAGGCAAAAAGAAATAAATAGGGGGGTCCTAAATGAAAGAGCAGCACTGGTAGAGTTTTTAGTAGAATCTAGAACAGAAGTTGCCATTAAAAAAGGAATAATTAGTAGAGCATATAAAATATTGCAGGATAATTATAAGAATCAATCAGAGGAGTTAAGAAAAGAGTGGAAAGAGAGATTGCATAAGCAGCTCACAGAGACAAGGGGGCATATGTGTATTTCTCCCAAATATGCAACAAAGTCTAGAAGATTTAGGTCTTTGCCTGGAAGTATTTACGTAGGTATTTTTATACCCCAAGTAGACGCCAAAGAATTTTTCCTCAGGTAGGTAGCAAATGCTGGAGGTGTGATGGGCAAGGAAGAGGTAACTGGGGTCATGTTTTTTGGTTATGTGAAGAGCTGGCAGACTTTAGGAATTCCCTGTGAACTGCTCTGTCGCAGATGCTGGGTGAGCATATTGGATTGACTGGTGAGATGATTTTTTTGAGCTGTGATAAGAATCTGAATTGCCTAGACATAGTAAAGCCTTGCTGAGTCTAATTATGGAGGCTACCAAAAAAGCAATTACTAGAAAATGGAAATCAGTCTGGACTAACTTTACTAGAAGTAGCAAATGTAGTAACAGAGGTAAAATAACTGGAATGGGGATCTTTAGAAAAGGGATGGAACAAACAACATAAAAAAATGGGAGTTGTGGGAAGAATATATGCAGAGAAGGAACGAGGTTTGAGGCAGGATTTGAATGAGTCATATAATGCTTAACTGAGAATGACTGGATAGATTATAAATGATGTGTAATGTTTGCAACTGCAGTTGTTTCAATGGTGTCTGTGATGTATAATGTTTGCAACTAAAGTGGTGTCAATTTTTTTTCATTTATAGAAATGTAAGATTGTCCATCATATATGATAATTTAATAAAGATGTTTATTGGAGAAAAGAAGATTCGACAAGACAAACCCAAAATATTGCTGGTGACTCCCTTTTGGCTAAGACAGCATCGGTTCCCTCTCCTCCAACATTTAGCCAAGGGCCATCACCACATGTTACTCCACAGAGTGGACCTACTCACACAGAACAAAGGATGTTCTTCATGTTTCACTGTTGGCAGTCATCACATTTGGGTTATCCTGCCGGTGGTTGCCCTCAGTCGGCCCGAATACCAGAGGCTTAGTATTTCTGCATCGGTTGCTGTTGCTCCAGGACTGACATCAGGTCGTCAGTGGTATAAAAACAGGCAACCGACGCCATTACATCAGTCTTTCTTGCCGAGGAGCCCGAAGCAAAAGCAAGTTTGCACGAGTGCCGATCGGCCGCTACCTGAGTTTTCATTTCTGAAATTGAAGTTGAAGTCTTCTAAAGCTAAGTACCCCATTGGGGATCCTTTTTTCTTGCTCTAACCAATGTCAGAAAAAGTTAGCAATTGTTTCACCTGTGGAAAGCAAATACCACACCGAGATTTCCATTCTTAGTGTCACCTGTTTATGCCCAGACCATGACGTCCCTCGCTGCCAGTTTTGTGCTTTGTTCAACGGCCAAACTATTTGTCGTCGACCCCTTATTGCAGCTAAATACTTTTGCTTTCGATCTCCGTATTCTGAAATGGCTTCGGTAAGCCATCCGACTACCGATCTTCTGAAAAAACGTAAGGATAAAGACAGACCGCATAGGTCCAAAACTGTTGCCAATGCTACCGTTATGCTAGTCGCCAGTTCGCTGGTACTCAGTGAGGCGCTTTCGCAGCCCTTGATGCCCACATCGATGGATTCGCAGGCAAGGCTACCGAGACCCGTTCGGAGTCCGGTATGCCGCAATACCCTTCTTTAACAACAGAACCTGCGGATGTCTCTACCTTAGATGGGTCCAGTGCCACTGTGCAGGCACCGGCTTCTGAGGAAGTTCTTCGCACTACCGATATTAGACATAAACTGACTTCTTTCGCGTCTTCAGTTCTTTCTAAAACTACTGAGTTTCTAAGGCCAAGAGTACAAACTACACCTAAAAGACCGATGACCCAACTTGCGCGCCTGCTTCCTTGCCACAGTCACAGATGCTTAAAATGGCAGAAGACCTTATGCTGATTAGGGAAGCCAACCTTCCCCTGCTAAAAGAGAGTCCTGTCCCTGGCATATTTATCTGACCAAGAGTCTGACGATTCTGAGGTTTCTGATTATGAAGACATGCCTTTATCTGCTTATGAGGATTCAGATGCAGAGGAATCCATTCCTTCTGCCTCTCCTCCAGAGGATTTTTCTTTTTGTGAAACCCTACATACTTTGAGAGAGCAGTTCCATTGGGAATGCCAGGGTTATCCTCGGTCCAAAAAGAGACTCTGGGAAGTTTTTAGATTTACCATAGCACAGACCTTTATCTATTCCCCCTGTTCTGGATGTTGTGGATGATGTCTTTATGGAATCCAGTTCCTCCACTTCTAAACCAGAGAGCGCTATGCCTTTATGGAAAGAATTACCAATGACTCCTGAACGCCTCCTCTCACCTCTGCCCATCTGCTCGGGCCCCTAGGAGGAAAACTTGCCTCCCATGCAGAAAACTGGGCCTCCATCACCAACAATCAGTGGGTCCTCAACATAGTGTCCCAGGGGTACAAATTTTATTTCCACACGTTGCTAACCCCAAAGGGATACCCAGATCTTCCTCCAAACCAGTGGGCAGTGGCACAAAACCAAGTTCATTTATTGCTCTCCATGAGGGCAATTCAGCCTGTTCCTGTAGATCAGATAGGCCAAGGGTTCTATTCCAGACATTTTCTGGTACCCAGAAAAGAGGGCACCTGGCGCTCAATCTTAGATGCATCTATTCTAAACCCCTTCCTTGTGGTACCAAAATTCAAAATGCTCACACTGCAGCAGCTTCTCCCTATGCTGTCCAAAGAGGCCTGGTTAGCCACTCTAGACCTCAAAGGGGCCTGTCTGCATATCCCAGTCAGAAAGTCTTGCAGAAAATATCTACGTTTCAGGGCAGAATCTATGCATTATCAGTTATCTGCATTTGGCTTATCCACTGCTCCCAGAGTTTTTACAAAATGCTTGGCTCCAGCCATTGTTTTTTGCAGACAAAGAAATATTCAAATTTACCCTTACTTGGACGACTTCCTTATTCAGGCAGATGGTCCGGAAAAGCTGTTACAGCACCTGACATTTGTAAAGGACCTACTAACCTCACTGCGGTACACTATCAACGAGAGGAAATCCAAACGAGTTCCCAGTCAAAAATTGTATTCCTGGGAGCAAGCCCCTGTACACAGCATCCTAGATGGCATTTCTAACTCCAGAAAAACAAGCCTATCTGATAGGCCTCTTCTCTCAACTGGCCACCAGAACCCAGTTATCTGCAAGGAAAATCCTGCAAGCTGTAGGGTTCATGGCCTCCTGCATTCTACTAATTCCATATGCCAGACTGCATATGAGAAAACTTCAATGGTACTTAAAAAGCCTTTGGTGTCAACATTCTCTGGACCTGGAAACTTATACCTATGATAGCCTGTCTAAGGAAAGACCTTCTTTGGTGGGCAGCAGCATGCAACCACAACAAAGGGACTTCCCTTTTCACAACCCCACGCCACCCAGACCCTAACCACAGACTCATCAGACTATGCCTGGGGTGCTCACCTGGAGGGCAGATGCATTCAGGGCTACTGGAGCCCAAACCAAATTCATCTGCACATCAACCAAAAAGCGATGCTAGCTGTTCAGCACACTCTGACAGCTTTCAGATCTCTCCTCTTTCCAGGGCCTCTGCTAATCAAAACAGACAACACCAGAGTAATGTGGTGCATCGACAAGCAGGGGAGAATCCACTCTGCAGTCTAGCCATGACACTTTGGAACACAGCCTCATCCATGCATATTAATCTGCAAGCTCAATTCCTGCCAGGCAACCAAAACTCTCTGGCAGACAACTTAAGCAGAAATCTCCTGGACTCACACGAGTGGTAATTAAACCACAACACCTTCAAACTTGTGACCCAAAAATGGGGTACCCCGAAGGTGGACCTATTTGCCTCTCCCTACAACCACCAGCTCAGCAAATTCTGCACCAGGAATCCTCACAGTAAGGCCTGGAAAGTGGATGCCCTATCCTTCTAGTGGGCAAACCTCTCAATCTATGCATTTCCCCCTCTACCTCTTCTTACCAGAGTATTATTCAAAATAAGGGAGGAAAGACCAAGGGCAATCCTGATTGCCCCAGACTGGCCACACCAACACTGATGCCCACTACTGTGCAGTCTGTCCCCATTGCCTCCATGGCACCTCCCCCAGATTCCAACTCTCTTGACTCAGCAGGAGGGATAGTTCTTGCATTTACAGTTGCAAACCCTGAATCTAGCAGAGTGGCTTATTCCGTGACTTCTCCTCCATTCGCCAGTCTACGCAAGCAAGTCCTGGATATCATACATGAAGCCAGACGACCCGGTACTAGAAAATCCTATCCTGACAATTGGAAAAGGTATTGTTCCTGGATCCAGACTAAAGGGGCTGACCCAGCACAGCCCTCCTTACCCCTCTTATCCTGGATTACCTAGCAGAACTACTCCACAGGGGCCTATCCTTCTCTTCCATTAAAATCTATGCCTCTGCCATCTCTGCACATTACAGCACTGAGCCCACCTCTCTTCTCACACCCTCTCATCAAACAGTTCCTGAGAGGGGCTAACAAATTAAGGCCACCAAGAAGAGCCCCTACCCCTGCTTGGGACCTTAACTTTGTGTTGGAAAAGCTCACACCCCCCCTTTGCTCCTGCGGCTTCAGCAGAGTTAAAATTCCTCTCTTGGAAAACAGCGTTGCTTCTGGCCATCACTTCAGCTTGACGAGTGTCGGAGCTACAAGCACTTACGGCTGTGGAACCTTTCATCATTTTTCATGCTGACAGGGTATCCCTCAGAACTAACCCAACCTTCATGCTCAAGGTGGTGTCCAGTGTGGCTCTCAACCAATCTATTCATTTGCCCACCTTTTTCCCTAAACCTCAAAATAAGGGGGAAAGGATCCTGCACTCTTTAGATGTGCACAGACAGCTCAGATTCTACCTGGATAGGACTAAGCCCTTTAGGAAATCTGACCAGTTACTAGTCAGCTTTGCACCAGGGGCAGAGGGCAAATCCATATCAAAACAAACCATTTCCAAATGGATAGCACACTGCATACATTTCTGTTACAAACACCATGGGAAACCACCCCCACAAAGGGTCAGAGCGCATTCTACTAGGGCAACTTCAACTTCTACAGTCTTTCTCAGAGGGTTCCCTACCAGGGACATCCTAGAAGCTGCAACATGGAGTTCTATTCATACCTTCACCAAGCATTACCACCTGCCTATCTTTTCAAAATCCAGGGCAGGCATTGCAACCGCAGTCCTGCAGGACATACTAGCCAGCCCCAACTCTTCTTGACTGCCTCCATCCGTTTCTCAGCTTTGGGAATCAACCCAAGTGTGATGACTGCAACAGTGAAACATGAAGAACATAGTACAGTTGTGTACACTTGACATAAATGTAGATGTTCGAGTGTATTCACTGTTGCAGTCCTGGTTTCTCACCCTTCAGCCCCCTTCTCTCTCTTCCTCACCCTTACAGGGCTGTTGGTATTTACTTTCTACTGGTGGTTTTACTCCACCATAACTTAGCTCCCTTTTGGGGGTTCCTGACATTTGGAGCAAGAAAAGCTAATGTAATGGCATTGGCTGCCTGTTTTTATACCACTGATGACCTGATATCAGTCCTGGAATGACAGCAACTGAGACAGAAATACTAAGCCTCTGGTATTCAGGCCGACTGAGGGCTATCCCCTGGCAGGATAATCCAAGTGTGATGACTGCAACAGTAAATACACTCTAACATCTACATTTATGGTAAGTGTGCATAACTGTGCTATCCCTGATAAACCCACACATGTCAACACTACAGCCGACACATTGGGTTATAGGATTCAGAGACCTCTTCTCAGAGTACATGCTCAGGGTTTTGCAGGAGCCCAGAAAACCCAGTACCAGAAAATTTGGCTTCCAAGTGGAAAAGATTTTCATTCTGGTATCTCTCTAAGAACCAAGACCCACTGACATCTGGGAGTCCCAGTGGTTCTGTCTTGTGTGAATTGCTCTGCTGGCTTGGCTTATTCTGTCAAAGCACACATCAATTATTTTTGCTTGTCTGCCTCTATCTCCCCACTCTAGTGTCCAGATTTGAGGTGAAACAGTTCCTTAAGGGCGTCCTTCACATTAGGCCTCCCAGGAAACCTGTTTCTCCTCCTTGGGACCATAATTTTGTTCTATAAAAATTGAACTTGGCCCCTTTTGAGCCCGTATCTTCAGCCTACCTCAAACATTGCTCTTGGAAAACTCTTTTACTAGTGGCCTTGACCTCAACCAGAAAGGTGTCGGAGCTACAAGCTCTTATGGCAGTGCCCCCCTTTCATGGTCTTTCATAAGGATAGGGTATCCTTGAGAACAAATCCTTCTTTTATGCCAAAAGTGGTTAATGAGTTATCCCATAACCAATCCATTCAATTGCCTGCCTTTTTTCCAAAACAACAGTGAGAAAGTACTAAGCCCCTCGGGTGTACACATACAACTTAGGGTTTACGTGGACAAGACTAAAGCTATCAGGAAATATGAGCAGCTATTTGTGAACTTTCATCCCAGGGCTATGAGTTTACCTGATGTTCATCGTGTTACCCTGCTGCAGTCATCACACTTGGGTTATCCTGTCGTCAGGCGGTCCCGCAGTCGGCCGGAATTCCAAAGTCTTGGTCCGGCGTCGGTTGTTGTCGCTTCTTCCCTGACGTCAGTGTGCCAGGGGTATATATATTGCAACTAACGCCATTTTCTTCAATCTTTCTTGCCGCGCAGTGCCCGAAGCAGAAGCAGTTCGCAAGTGACGGTTGGCCGACTCCTGAGATTTTCGAATTCGAATTTCAGACCGAAGTCTTCTATAAAAGCTAAGTACCCCGTTGGGGAAACTTTTCTTCCCTCGGACCGATGTCAGAAAAAGTTAACAACTGTATTTCTTGTGGGAAGCAAATACCTCATAAGAATTTTCATTCTTATTGCATACCTTGCCTAGGCCCAGACCACAACGTCACTAGTTGTCGTTTTTGTGCTAGGTTTAATAAACGTACTATTAAAAGACGCTTTGATTTCGCACGACACTACTTCGGTAGAAAATTTAATTACAGTATGCCGTCGGAGCAACCGACTACCGGCATGCACAAAAAACGCAAGGATAAGGACAGACAGCCCAGGCCTAAGCCAGATTCCGAGGCCTCGGCTGGTCCGGTCCTCAGTGAGGCTCCGATGCAGCCCCTGACTACCGCAGATTTGGAACCCGAGACCGCTTCGGAACTTTTGACGGAATGTACCAGGCTGACGCAACCATTTTGTCCAGGCCCTACCGACGACATTGCTGATAAAGATGCCGGTGCTGCTGAAACGCCTTTGGTTTCTGAAGGCGTTTTCAGACCGACAACGCTTACCATTAAAACATATCCTAAGACGAAGACTCCTATTAAATCTAAAAGGATTGCATTTCAGTCCCCTGTTCAAGGCCCCATGCTTAAGAAACAGATGCTCAAAATGACTGAAGATTTGATCTCTTTAATCAGGGGTTCCCAGCCTCCTCCTGACAAAAGGCCTAGACAAGAGGAAGATTATGCATCCTCTGAACAAGTGTCCATTTCTTCAGCCTCTTCTGAAGACCAAGATTTCTCCTTCTCCCCTTATGAAGATTCTGATGCTGAGGATTCCATTCCCTCAGCTTCTCCTCCTGAAGACTATTCCTTTGGGGAAACTTTACACACTACGAGGGAACATTTCCACTGGGAAGGTCAGGACTACTCTGACTCGAAGAAAAGGCTCAGAGAGTTTCTTTTACTCCCCCAGCACAGACTACTTGCCATCCCACCAGTGTTAGACATTGTGGATGATGTTTACTTAGAATCCAGTTTGAACCCAGACTCTCTACCTCCTGCTCCGGCCAAGCCTGTCAGATACTACAGAGTGCCTGATTCCCATAAATTTCTATATAAAAGTCCTGTTGCTGACCCAGAGACAATCTCCCAGGGTCCCAAAGGGGCTAAGGCTTCTATGGCTAAACATGCTGTACCCTCTGAAAGGGATTCCAGAGCACTAGACAGATGGGGGAAAAAGGTTTACACCTCAGCCACTCTAGCTGAGGGCAGTAAATTGCCAATTTCACATGCTTGTGTCAGCAATTTCTAATCTCACAGTTAAAGCAAAGAATCACCACTCTCCCTCAACAGTCTGAATTGAAAGAAATGCAGGATCTGTTGCATGCAACTGAACAGGTGGGCAAACATGCCTTACAATGTGGGTTTCATTCTCTGGAGGCCTCCTGCAGAGCAGCTGTCACTGGGTCTGTTATATGTAGACATGCTTGGTTAAAGGAACAAACTCTGCCTGATCATGTTAAAGCAAAGCTTCTAGATGCTCCCTTACAGCAGGATGTTCTTTTTGGAGTTAAAGCAGAAGAAGTCTTAAAGAAAATGGAAGATAAGGCAAAATCTATGCAGACAGTCAAAGATTTCCTACAGGTACAGCCCCCTCGCTTCAGCAGAAATTGACCAACATAAAATTGGTCCTTTCCAGCTACTGACAGACCACAGAGGGGTAAATACAGACGTCCAAGAGGCAGAGGACAACCACAAGCCCAGTACAAACCTCGACAATGGGGCACTGCAACACAGAAGGGAGAAGACAGGTTCCAACCTACCAGAAGGCAAACTCATCTGGCCAAGCAACACTCTTGGCAGCCCCCTTGGGAGGAAAACTCACACTTTTTTCAGGCAACTGACACATTGTCACAAAGGACAAATGGGTCCTAGACATAATTTCACGAGGATACAGATTCTATTTTCACACCTTGCCAATGAAAAGAGGAATGCCAAACCTGCCACAAAATCAATGGGCAGAGGCACAAAGACAAATTACAGCTCTCATGGACATGAGAGCCATTCAACTGGTACCTACTCGAGAGCAAGGCAAAGGATTTTACTCAAGACTCTTTCTAGTTCCCAGAAAGGACAATGCCTGGAGACCAATTCTGGACCTTTCAATTCTAAACACCTTCTTACAAGTACCCAAATTCAAGATGCTAACACTACAGCAGCTTCTTCCCATGTTGGGCAAGAAAGGATGGCTAGTAACGTTGGACCTCAAGGAGGCATACCTGCATGTCCCTATCGGACAAAGTTGCAGAAGATACCTCTGTTTCATTGCAGGTTCAACCCATTACCAATTCTCTGCACTACCCTTTGGCGTATCTACTGCGCCCAGGGTCTTCACAAAATGCCTGGCACCAGTAATTGCATACTGCAGATAGAGGAATTCAGATATACCCATACCTGGACGACTGCCTCATCCAAGCAGAAAGCAAGGACATCCTCTTGCAACATCTGGCTTTTGTAAAACATCTTCTAAGTTGCCTAGGGTACACAGTAAACGAAAATAAATCAAAACTAGTACCCTCACAAAATGACATTCCTGGGTGCCAGCTTGAATACAACGGCCCAGAAGGCTTATCTGACGCCAGACAAACAACTACAACTGACTCAATATTTCAAAACAATGGCAACAAAGAGCCAACTACCTGCAAGAAAAATTCTGCAGGCCTTGGACTTCATGGCATCTTGCATACTACTAATACCATTTGCAAAGCTGCATATGAGGAAATTACAGTGGTACCTAAAAAGCGTATGGTCTCAACACAGCCACAGCTTGGACACTGATATCTCTCATTCCCTGCCTACAACAGGAGTTTCTATGGTGGTCACAGGCATGTCACCTCAACAAGCGTCAGCCTTTCACCTTGCTCCCAGCCAGGCAAACTATGACAACAGATGCATCGGACTACGCCTGGGGGGCACACATGGCAGGACAGTGCGTTCAAGGCGTATGGACTGCAGATCAAAGGAATCTGCACATCAATCAAAAAGAGATGCTAGCTGTACAGAGTGCTCTGACAGCCTTCAAGAATCTATTACATCCAGGACAATTTACAATAAGGACGGACAACACCACAGTAATGTGGTACATAAGCAAACAAGGGGGGTACACACCCCTACCCTCTATGCAGGCAAGCAATGACCTTGTGGAACACAGCTCTGGCTTACCAAGTTCAGTTACAAGCTCAGTTCCTGCCAGGAAAAAAGAACACATTGGCAGACGACCTCAGCAGAAACATCATGGATCCCCACGAGTGGAAACTAGATCCACAAGTTTTTTGCAATGATAACTCAAAAATGGGGCCTTCCAGACATCGTTTTGAGGACTGGCAAACAGGTCTATCAACTAACAAAATTTTGTAGAAGGACACTGCACCACCAAGCTTGGAAAGTGGACGCACTCTCATTCAGTTGGAAAAACCTGGCAGTATATGCCTTCCCTCCATTGCCTCTCCTCACAAAGGTGCTTTTGAAAGTCAGAAAGGAGAGACCACGACTGATACTCATAGCCCCAGACTGGCCACACCAGCACTGGTACCCACTCTTGAGGAATATGGCCCAGGGCCCACCTTGGATTTTACCACAAATTGCCCATTTGCTCACACAGCAAAACAATCAGATTCTTCACATCCAGCTCAAAACCTTAAATCTGTGTGCATGGCAAATCACCTAAGCATCCAGCCAGCTCCTCTTTCCCAAGCAGTTATGGATGTTATTCTGGAAGCTAGGAGGCCCAGCACCAGGAAGGCCTATTCGGACAAATGGAGAAGGTTTTGTGCCTGGAACCAAGCTAAAGACCAAGACACTTCAGCCTCACATGCCTCAGATTCTACAGTACTTAACTGAGATGTTGCACAAAGGGCTTTCTTTTTCTTCCATTAAAATCCATGCATCAGCTATTTCAGCCCACTACAACATGGATCCACCCTTATTTTCGCATCCACTTTTAAGACAGTTCCTCAGAGGGACAAAAAAACATTAGACCCCCCCCCCCCCCCCAGGAGAGCACCTACACCAACATGGGACCTCAATTTTGTTCTGGAAAAACTTGCGCTACCTCCCTTTGAATCAGCTTTCTCTGCAGATCTACAGTTTCTATCATGGAAGACTGCCCTGCTGCTAGCAATAACTTCAGCTAGAAGAGTCTCAGAGATACAGGCACTAATGGCAGTGGAACCTTTCCTCACTCTCCATCAAGACAGAGTTTCTCTACGAACTAATCCTTCCTTCATGCCTAAGGTTGTTTCCAGTGTGGCTTTAAATCAAACCATCCACTTACCCACCTTCTTCCCAAATCCACAGAACAAAGGAGAAAGACTCCTGCATTCCTTGGACATTCACAGGCAACTTTGTTACTACTTGGATAAAACTAAGGTTTTCAGAAAATCTGACCAGCTCTTTGTATCCTATGCTACAGCTTCACAAAGGAAGGCTATATCAAAACAAACCATTTCCAAATGGATAGGACATTGCATTCGTTTTTGCTATACCCATCATGGAAAACCAGTTCCTGCTACCATTAGGCCCCACTCTACCAGGGCAACAGCTACATCTACAGCCTTCCTCAGGGGGGTTCCAACCAAGGAGATTTTGGAAGCAGCAACTTGGAGTTTAGTACACACCTTTACCAAACACTATCACTTACCACTTCACTCTAAGACTAGAGCTGGCTTTGCCACTGCAGTTCTGCAGGGCCTTCTAGCCTCCAATAACCCTCTATGATTCCTCCACCCATCCTTAGCTTTGGGATTCAACCCAAGTGTGATGACTGCAGCAGGGTAACATGATGAACATAGTACAGTTTTGTACCTACCATAAATGTAGATGTTCGAGTGTACACCCTGCTGCAGTACAGGTTACCCTCCCTCCATCCCCTCTGAACTAACTGGCTAAAATCTCTACAATACCTTCCTGATGTATTTGCTTATAGATGGAGGGATTTTGTGTTTTTGCAAAATTTACTCAATTTGGTACTAATTACTGACCACCTTTTGGGGGGCACCTGACATCTGGGGTAAGAAAAACTGAAGAAAATGGAGTCTGTTGCAATATATATACCCCTGGCGCACTGACGTCAGGGAAGAAGCGACAACAACCGATGCTGGACCAAGACTTTGGAATTCCGGCTGACTGCGGGACCGCCTGATGACAGGATAACCCCAGTGTGATGACTGCAGCAGGGTGTACACCCGAACATCTACATTTATGGTAGGTACAAAACTGTACTTTTCCAAGCAGACTGTTTCTTCTTGGATTTCAAAGACTATTTGCCTTTGTTACACCCTTCGTGGAAAGAGCCTCTCTTCACCCGTGAAGGCCCACTCTAACAGGGTTGTGGTTTCCTCCAAGTCATTCTTCAAGGGCTTTAGTAACTGTGCCATACTTGAAGCACCCACCTGGTCTTCCATTAATACCTTTACCGAATGCTACAAACTGGTTGGCATATCCAGATCCATAGACAAATTTGGTAAAGCCGTTTTACATGGCTTCATTGAGAACTCCTCTGCTCCTCCCACCTGTTCTTGAGCTTTGGCACTCTCCCTTAGGTTAAGAATACTGCAGCAGGTGAATAGAAGGACAAAGAATAGTTGTGTAAAAATCTTACCATAACCATAGATGTCCTTCTGTTCATTGCTATAGTATTATATCCCAAAACCCCCTCCTCGACTGTTGATGTTCATCATGTTTCACTGTTGCAGTCATTACTTTTGGGTTATCCTGCTGGCAGGCTACCCGCAGTCAGCTAGAGTTCCAAAGTCTAGGTCCGGCGTCTGTTGCTGTCACCTCTTCCCTGACGTCAGTGCGCCAGGGGTATAAAAGATGCAGCCGACGCCATTTTCTTCAGTCTTTCTTGCCGCGCGGTGCCCCGAAGTAAAAGCAGTTCGCAAGTGCCAGTCGGCCAACTCCTGAGATTTTCAAAGCTGAATTTCAGAACTGAAGTCTTCATTACAGCTAAGTACCCCATTGGGGAAACTTTTTTCTTGCTCCAGACCGATGTCAGAAAAAGTTAACAATTGTATTTCTTGTGGGAAGCAAATACCTCATAAGGCTTTTCACTCTTAGTGTATTCCTTGCCTAGGCCCTGATCACAACGTTGCTAGCTGTCGGTTTTGCACTAGATTCGACCAACGCACTATCTAGCGTCTGTTCAGTTTTGCATTTCATTACTTTGGCCGAAGATTTAATTATATAATGCTGGCGGAACAGCCGACAACCGGAGTTTACAAAAAACACAAGGACAGGCATCCGAGGTCCAAAACCGACGAAGCCTCTTCTAGGCCAGTCGCCGGTTCTCATTGAGGCACTTTCGCAGCCCCTGGTGCCCAATACCTCAGAGCCACAGGCCACTTCCGACTCACATGTGGAGCCGACTGGGCCTCTGGAAACTCAAGGTATTGGACACTCGGAAATCAGTCCCTCAGATGGGTCCGGAGCCGCCGAGCAGGCACCGGCTTCTGAAGGTGTCTTCAGACCTACACAACTATATATTAAGCCATCCTCCGCTTTAAAGACTAAAGCAGCTCTGAAGACAAAGAAACAAGTACAGCATTCTCCTACTCAGACTTCCATGCCTAAAAAACAGATGCTCAAAATGGCCGAAGACCTAATTACTTTGATCAGGGGCTCCCATTCCTCTCCTGATAAGAGGCCTAGGCAAGAGAACAGAGTATGACTCTTCTGATCAGGTATCTATTTCCTCTGATTCCTCTTCTGAACAGGATTTTTCCATGCTTCCCTATGAGGATTCTGATGCTGAAGAATCCATTCCTTCAGCCTCTCCTCCTGAGGACTATTCCTTTGGGGAAACACTACATACTATGAGGGAGCATTTCCACTGGGAGAGCCAAGATTATTCAGAGTCTAAGAAAAGACTCGGAGACTTCCTGCTACTTCCTCAGCATAGACCCCTTGCCATTCCTCCTGTTTTAGACATTGTAGATGATATATTTTCAGAGTCTGGACTATCCCCTGACTCTTTACTCCCTGCACCTGCTAAGTCAGATACTACAGGGTCCCAGATTCTCATAAATTCCTATATAAAAACCCCGCTGCTGACCCAGAAACTATATCTCAGGGTCCCAAGGGGGTTAAGGCTGCTACTGCGAAAAACCCTGTCCCCTCTGATAGGGATTCTAGGGCTCTAGACAGATGGGGGGAAAAAGTGTACACTTCTGCCACCCTGGCTGTAAGGGCTTTAAATTGTCAATTTCATATGCTTAAATATCAGCAATATTTACTGTCACTACTTACAGAAAATGTTGACAAATACTGAATGTTCTTAGAACAAGGAATTGCAGGATGTATTGCTTGCAACTGAACAAGTGGGAAAGCATACTTTGCAATGTGGTTATGATTCACTGGAGGCCTCTTGCAGGGCTGCTGTTACAGGTTCTGTTATTAGAAGGCATGCTTGGTTAAAGGAACAAAATCTGCCTGATCATGTTAAAGCAAAATTATTAGATGCGCCATTACAGCATGATACTTTGATACTAAAGCAGAAGAGGTGTTGAAAAAAATGGAGGATAAAACAAAATCCTTGCAAACAGTCAAGGATTTCTTACAGGTACAGCCACCCAGGTTTAGCAAGAACTGGCCTTCTAAAAATTGGTCCTTTCCAGTTTCAGACAGACCACAAAGACGCAGATACAGGCGTCCTAGAGGCAGATCTCAGCCCCAAGGCTCATACAGGCCTAAACAATGGGGTGCTCCTACGAAGACAAAGCACAACCTTACAGGAAACAGTCCCAATGACTTTCCTCTTCCAGTTCCAAGCAGTTTCCTTATGACAAGCCCCCTTAGGGTGAAAACTAGCACTTTTTTCATCAAATTGGCACATGGTTACCAAAGACAAATGGGTTCTCAACAGTGTCCCAAGGCTACAGGTTCCACTTCCACACCCTACCAAGGTCAAAGGGCATGCCAGACCTGCCACACAATCAATGGGCAGAGGCACAAAAACAAATTACAGCCCGCATGGACATGAAG
Source organism: Protopterus annectens (assembly GCF_019279795.1). NCBI lineage: Eukaryota > Metazoa > Chordata > Ceratodontiformes > Protopteridae > Protopterus > Protopterus annectens. Next base: position 1,391,147,086 of record NC_056728.1, read on the forward strand.
GCCATTCAGCAAGTACCACAACAAGAGCAGGGGCAAGGATTTTACTCCAGACTTTTTCTAGTGCCCAGGAAGGACAAAACCTGGAGACCAATTCTGGACCTATCTATACTAAATATGTTTCTGGAAATTCCAAAGTTCAAGATGTTGACTCAGCAGCTACTGCCCATGCTGGGCAAAAGGGCTTGGCTAGTAACTTTGGACCTAAAAGAGGCATACCTGCATGTCCCAATCAGACAATCTTGTAGAAGATGCCTCAGATTCATAGCTGGCTCAGTGCATTACCAATTCCCTGCACTGCCCTTTGGCTTAACTACTGCGCCCAGGGTCTTTACAAAATGCCTGGCACCAGTAATTGCGTTTTGCAGACAAAAAGGAATTCAAATTTATCCCTACTTGGACTGCCTAATTCAAGCAGAGAACAAAGACACTCTTCTAAAGCATCTGGCGTTTGTAAAAAGATTACTAATTGGCCTAGGGTACACATTAAATGAAAAGAAATCAAAACAAGTGCCCTCTCAAGAGATAATATTCCTGGGCGCAAGCTTAAATACAACTACCCAGATGGCTTATCTCACGCCAGACATGGAAAAACAACTGACTACTTCAAGAAATTGGCAACAAAAACCCACTTATCTGCAAGGAAAATCCTTCAGGCCTTGGGTTTCATGGCATCCTGCATTCTACTAATTCCGTATGCCAGACTGCATATGAGGAAACTACAATGGTATCTGAAAAGTGTTTGGACTCAGCATTGCCACAGCCCGGAGACAGTAATTGCACTCATTCCCTGCCTACAACAGGAGTTTCGATGGTGGGCAGAAGCCTGTCACCACAACAAGGGTCTGCCATTCAGATTACCCACAGCCAGACTGACACTGACAATGAATGCATCAGATTATGCCTGGGGTCCCATATGGCAGGAAAATGTATTCAGGGCACATGGCCTGCAAACCAGATGCATCTTCACATCAATCAAAAAGAGATGCTAGCTGTTCAAAATGCCCTGACAGCTTTCAAGGACCTGCTTCATCCAGGACAATTACTAATAAAGACTGACCAACACTACGGTCATGTGGTACATAAACAAGCAGGGGGGTACTCATTCCTACCCCCTCTGCAGACAAGCAATGACCTTATGGGACACAGCATTGGTCTTCCAACTTCACCTGCAAGCTCAATTCCAGCCACTAAAAACAAATACTCTGGCAGACGAACTAAGCAGAAACCTCATGGATCCCCCGAATGGAAACTGGATCCACAAGTCTTTAGCATGATAAGGAAATGGAGATGCCCAGACATAGATCTATTTGCCTCCCCTCACAACTGTCAATTGCAGAAATTTTGCACAAGGACTTACCACAAGCAAGCATGGAAAGTGGATGCCCTATCATTCAGCTGGAAAAATCTAACAGTATATGCCTTTCCCCCACTACCTCTCCTTCCCAGAGTACTCCTAAAGGTCAGACAAGAGAAGCCAAAAATGATTCTGATTGCACCAGACTGGCCACGCCAGCACTGGTACCCAATCCTGAAGAGCTTGTCTCAAGGTCCAGCATGGATATTGCCTCAAACTTCTCACTTGCTGACCCAACAAAACAATCAGATCCTGCACAGCCAACTCAGGACCTTAAATCTGGCAGCATGGCAGATAATGTAGCCATAATGAATACTCCCCTTTCAAAAGCAGTTATGGATGTTATCTTGGAGGCCAGGAGGCCCAGTACCCAGAAAGTCTTATGCAGAAAAATGGAAGAGATTCTGTGCTTGGAACCAGGAACAAGGCATTGACACGTCTGTACCAAACATTCCTCAGATTTTACAATACCAGACTGAGATGCTGAACAAAGGCCTTTCTTTCTCATTAATTAAGATTCATCCCTCTGCCATTTCTGCACATTACAATACGGAAATACCTATCTTTTCTTACCCTTTAATAAGGCAGTACCTCAGAGGGGCCAAAAGCATTAGGCCTCCAAGGAGAGCACCAATTCCGGCCTGGGACCTCAATTTTGTTTTGGAAAAACTCACACTGCCTCCTTTCGAGCCAGCATCAACAGCGGATATTAAATTCTTATCCTGGAAAACAGCTCTGCTCCTAGCCATTACCTCTGCAAGACGAGTCTTGGAGTTACAAGCACTCATGGCTGTGGAACCTTTCATCATTTTTCATCCAGACAGAGTTTCTCTGAGGACCAACCCTACATCTATGCCTAAGGTAGTGTCCAGTGTGGCCCTCAATCAAACCATTCACTTGCCTACCTTTTATCCAAATCCACAGAACAAGGGGGAGAAAATTCAGCATTCTTTGGATATACACAGGCAGTTACGCTTCTACTTGGACAGAACTAAAGCTTTCAGAAAGACTGAGCAACTTCTAGTGTCATATGCTGCAGGATCAAAAGGAAAGGCCATCTCAAAACGGACTATTTCTAAATGGATAGGCCATTGCATCAATTTCTGCTATTCTCAACATGGCAAATCAGTGCCTAAGGGCATTAGGCCTCATTCCCCCAGAGCAGCAGCCACTTCAGCAGCCTTTCTCAGGGGAGTACCAACCAAAGAAATCTTAGATGCTGCAACTTGGAGTTCAGTGCACACCTTTACAAAGCACTACCACTTGCCTCTCTACTCTAAGTCCAGAGCAGGCTTCCCCACTGCAGTTCTGCAGGGTCTCATAGCCTCTCCTAATCCTATTTAGCCCAGCCACCCTTCCTCAGCTTTGGGATTCAACACAAGAGTAATGATTGCAACAGTGAAACACGATGAACAAAATACAGTTGTGTGCCTACCATAAATGTAGATGTTCGAGTGTATTCACTGTTGCAGTCCAGGTTACCATCCACCACCCCCCTTCTCTTTGCTGGGCCTTATCTGCATTTCTCTATCCTATACCTTTTTGGTGTATTTTCTTGTAGATGAAAGAAATGTTATTTTTGTGTATGCATTTTTGTTTGATATATATTTTTCAGCCTACCTATTTGGGGCACCTGACATCTGGGGGCAAGAAAAACTGAAGAAAATGGCATCGGCTGCATCTTTTATACCCCTGGTGCACTGACGCCAGGGAAGAGGCGACAGCAACCGACGCCGGACCTAGACTTTTGGAACTCAGGCCCACTGCGGGTAGCCTGTCAGCAGGATAACCCAAGTAATGACTGCAACAGTGAATACACTCTCTAACATCTACATTTATGGTAGGTACACAACTGTACTTTTTGCTTGGATGTACTGACCCTTTTATAACCTTAGTCTGACATTCCTCCTGGGGCATTCAGTTCTGAGGATGGTACATGTGTACATCACCTTTATGGCTTATGTCTCACATACCCTGCAGTAGTATAAGACTTGTGTATACTGGCTGATGTCTGGTCTCATTCAGGTGAGAGATCCCCCAAGTTAAGAATACTCCAGTAGTGAAGAGAATGACATCAGTGGTTATGGTAAGATTTTACACAACTATTTTTCTTGCTTTGAAATACTGTTGCAGAATTTCAGAAGAATCCTGACAGGGTTTGCACAAACAGTGCACCATGTCTATTTTGTTTCATTTTTTTTTTTTTACACGTATATCATGTCATGGCACCTTTATAATTTCATTGGTTCCCTTATTTTTATAATTACTGTTCTTACCCCTTTTTTTTTTGCTCCCTTTACCCCCACTGTCTATCAGTACCCTTTCAGCCAATTGGCTGATTTATTCCCTGTTTTAAGGGTTAGGATCAACAAGGATGAGACCTCATTTAGACTGCTGTCGGGTCTGTTCAGAGTTTTTTTCCATTTTATTTGTACCGAACTTCTGCACACTTCCAGCAAAGTGCAGGGGACATGAGTGTAGTGTTGTGACACTAAAGAAGTCACCTCACTTCTGCAAAAAGCATTGCCACCATACAGCCTTGGTCCTCCTTCCCAAGCATGAGCAGTGATGTCTGCTGTCTCCACCAGGAAAGTCACACCATCCAATGTGCCCATAGCTCTCCACACCCCTTAGGAGAAGCAAGCAAGCCATGGTCTTTCAGTACTCTCTCCTCTGACTTGTTCTTCCAGTGTTGGGGGCTCCTAATTGAACCCTGGCTTACTAGGTCACAGTCAGTGCTTCATTTTTGTATGCCGTGAACCAGGCAGTGCTTCCATTTACTTTCAAGTTCTTTACATTGCAAGACCAGTGCTTAAAATTTTCCAACATTTATATTATGCTTTTGCAGGAAGTTGTTAATGGTGTTATGCAGTTGTGGTTCCACCCACTGAATGAGGTATTTGCAGTAGATGAATGTCTTCCTTAAATAAATATGAAATGTACCGCGTTTGCCATGGTACCAAGGATCAAAGGAGTTCCTACGTTTTAGAAGATTCACTGTAGCCTTTCTGAATCTCTGTGCTTTTACAGCTAAGTGTCTGTATTTGGGAGGTGGGGGTGCATAAAGCTGTTTATCTCAAGGCTAAAATTCTGAAGTAAATGAGCCTGGCCTTGGTAGTTTCAGTGGTTACTAGTTAGAAACTGAATTAATGCCTATAGCCATTCTGTTCAGTAGAAGTGCATTCAAATATTAGTTTGAGTGGTCATATAGGACAGGTATACTGCCAGTGTCTAACATGTTAAGATAGCAAGTATTATATTTAAGATGCAGAATTCCCAGAAAACCATGTTGGACCCTAAATTAATATTACTGCATTCTAAAGAGTAGAGTCCAGTCGCATTAAAACAGAATATGGGTTTCCCATGAGTTTACCTGTTTTTTGCTTTATCCCTATCTGAATTCATAATGCGACAGGTATGACATCAAGGTTACTTTGTGTGCAGATGCAGCTTCAGGTGTTAGGTATAGGCTACACATAAAAGATGAACCCCAGAGAGAATCCTTATGGAAGTGTATGCATTCTTGTAACTGTATGGCGCCTTTATTTTCTGGAAGGACAAAATGTATGGAGTGTAAATCAGACTGTACGCAACTTACAATTCATTTCAGCACTTTCTTTGAAGTGTGAGCTGTTCTTTAAAGACCTGTTTTAGGAAATGGCATTATTACAAGTGGTATGCTTTTCCTACTTCATGGAGGTTTTAGGTTTCTTAGCGCAGGTGTTGAAACGAAGCTACTGAAGTACTGTTATATCCTCTTTTTTGTTAGTTCTTCAGATGAAGATATCCAGTTTCGCCTACTAGCAAGGTTTGTGAATGAAGCCGTGCTTTGCCTGCAGGAAAACGTGCTCAGTAATCCCATTGAAGGAGACATTGGTGCTGTTTTTGGCTTGGGATTCCCACCATGCCTGGGTGGTAAGTACAATGATGCAGTGATGTACCCTGCTTAGAGCTATGTAAATATAGATGGTTAAGATGTATGTGCCATCCTTATTTCACTTGTCAGTACCCTGTATGGATAGAAAACCTAAGAGCTTGCAATCTGCAGGGGCAGTATAGACTTCTTGGCTTTAGAATTGCATGTTAAGCCCTTTTCATTAAGACAAAGGCCAGCTCGTTGGGAGCTGCTACCAACAAAATTAGTTCTGCTCTGGTTTGTAAACATTCATTAAATTATATGTATACCTCTGATCTTTTGCAAAGTCGCTGCTACAGATATCTTTGTGTAATCTTTTGTTAACCTGGTAAGTACACTGATCCAGCTTGACTCTCTTCAGACACCATTCAAGACTAGCAAAACTTTCCCACTACAGTACAAATCAAATTAATATCTTAACTGTAGAGCATTTAAACATTACACATAGATGAATGTAGTGTGCTTTAATATTGATCTGCTGTAACAGAATATGCAAACAGAACTGCTGCTGTGAAATGTGCAAAAATTGGTTTGTCACAGGGTAGAAAGAGTTGCTGTTTTTCAGGCTTTTGTGTCTAGTGTGCAATAGTACTAAATTCCTCTGCCTGGGATAGAAACTTTTATAATCATTATAAAGAGTAAATGGTTTGGAAAGGTTATGTGGTTTTACAGATAGTGAGCCAATAGTTGTAGATGGCTTGATACAGAGACAGTAATGTACAAACAGAGTAAAAGTGAAGATCATTAAGTTGATTAGATGTTGTATAGTCAACAGCCAGTTAGCTGACATACAAGAGCCTTAGTTGTAAGTTTAGTGTCCTCTATGAGCATATGTCTGCTCAAACTCAGAACGGTGACTCCCAATGCAGTAGCAATAGTAGAAGTAATGAGCTACATAGAAAGAACACTACACAGTAGAATAAAGGGTATTTCAGCAGGGAGGGCCATGATGTCAGGAGCTGTGTCCCCCCCCCCCATAACTAAAGATAGGAACTCTGAGGTTGCTGTAACTTGAAAATAGACTGTACTAGGTTTTTCAGAAAGAGGAAATATATTCCCCAGTTAGGTGGTGGAATCTCCTAATTGTATGGGGTTGCAGATTGGTAAGCTTAAATCAACAGGAACTGGAATAGACATGACAAAAAAAATAAAACTAGATGCTATTAACATTTTCATTGTGTCTGTATAGACCTCTGTAGTCACTCACTCACTTTAATGTCAAGTCAGATAAGTTTTCCTCTTGCCTGACTACTTCCCAAAGAACTGTCCACTTAATCTGCTAAGGTCCTTGCTTTGCAAAATGCAAGGAGAGATGGCTGTGGCCTATCCAGTGGGGAGAGTTTGTCAGAAAAGCTCCAAGGCAGCATGGACCACAGAAGAGTTAGCCCTTTGACATGCAGACACATGGTGCGGTGGGAGTGGGGAAATAAGGGTAGGTCATAGCAGCCCCCCTCACCACCACCACCACCACCTAGCAGCAGCAGTTCCCTTCACTGTCCCAGGACACCCATGAGATCCTTGCAGGCCCCAGCTCACTTTAAGAAGTCTGGGGAAGAAAGGAAAGGCAGATAGACTCAGCAAAGGACAGGAACACTGGGACATCTGGACAGAATGAAATGGGATGGATATGAGAAAAAAAATAAAAAGGGAAGAAAGACCCAAAAAAGGGACAGATTTTAAGCATTGCTCTTATTTAGAAAGTTCCTATTTTAACCGATTTTGCATTAAGAAGTATTTTATGAATGATATGAATTCCAAAACTCATGTCTGTCATTTTTTGGTGACTGTAATCAACAGTATTTTGCCAGGAAACCACAGATATTATGAGAATTGGACCAAAATATGAAGCAGAATCTGAATCTGGGGCATTTGAGAGCTATGCCCCCTGCACAAACACACAACCAACAGATGTTCATCTCACATTGCTGCAGTCCTTACACTTGGGGTAGTCTGCTGTCCTCGGTCGGCCCGAATATCAAAGTATAAGGCTGACGTCGGTCAAGGCGCATTTGACTGACATCAGGACGTCAGGGTACAAATGCGCATGACCGACGTCATATCCTCAGTCTTTTTTGCCGCATGGTCCGATGCAGAAGCAGCATTGCAAGTGCCGGTTGGCGTTCTGAGATTTTTCGATTTCGAAGTTTCAGACCGAGTTCAAAGTTGGCTAAGTACCCGTTGGGAATATTTTAGTTTTTCTTGCCTCAGTGATTTACCGGATGTCAGAAAAAGTCAATAATTGCATTTCTTGTGGGAAACAGATACCGCATAGAGATTATCATACTTTGTGCATTCCTTGCTTAGGGCCTGAGCACGACGTTGTTGGCTGTCGCTCTTGTGCTAGATTTAATAAACGCACTATAAAGAGAAGGTTGGATTGTGCAAGGTTAGTCTTTGGGAAGCGGTGTAATTATAAAATGCCGTCGGATGCTCCGACGCCCGCTTCTTCGAAGAAGCGCAAGGACAAGGCAGTTAAGCCTAGACTAGAAGAACCGTCTGTACCGGACGCCGGTTCTTTAGAGGTGTTGGTGGAGCCGGTGGCTCCGCCGGAGGTTTCTTTGTGTTCCCAGGGTGAGACCTTATTATTGCAAGATGTGGCCTCTCAGGAGGCAAGTCAGGCTGAGGGGGCTTCTCAGGTTACTATACTCCCCTCCCTTCCTAGGGTGGCTAGGCCCTCTCCTTCTGTTTCCAAGGCTTCTCCCAGGGGCAGGCCAGGTTTGGCTTCAGTTGGTGTTACCCCTAGCTCTTCAGGTACTGTGCCCAAGAAGCATATGCTTAAAATGGCAGAAGATTTGATTACTTTAATTAGGGGTTCTATGCCCCCTCCTGATAAGAGACCTAGGTTGGAGCCTGAGCTGGGGGTTTTGAGCAGGCTTCAGATGTTTCAGAGTCTTCGGCTGAAGACTTGCAGGAGTACTCTCCTTATTCTGATTCTGATGTTGATGATTCTACTCCTCCTGCTTCTCCTCCTGAGGATTTTTCTTTTTCAGAAACTCTTCATTCCATGAGGGAGCATTTTAAGTGGGAAGGTCAGGACTTCTCTGATTCCAGGAAAAGGCTTAGGGAATTTTTGTTTTTACCCCAGCATAGGCCTTTGGCTATACCTCCTGTTTTGGATGTAGTAGAAGATGTTTTTACTGAGGCTTCTCTTAATCCTGATTCTTTGCCTCCTGCTCCTGTTAAGCCGGATAGGTACTACAGGGTGCCTGAAGCTCATAAGTATCTTTTTAAGAGTCCTAGGGCTGACCCAGAAACTGTTAGTCAGGGGCCTAAGGGTGTTAAGGCTTCTGTTGTTAAGAATCTGGTTCCTGCAGACAAAGAGGCTAGGGCCTTGGATAGATGGGGAAAGAAAGTTTATACTTCTTCCACTCTTGCTATGAGGGCTTTGAATTGCCAGTTTCACATGTTGAAATACCAGAACTATCTCCTTTCACAATTAAAGTCTAAGGTTGATGCTCTGGCAGTAGGTATTGATTGTAAAGAGTTGCAAGATTTAGTGCATGTTTCTGAACAGGTGGGTAAGCATTCTTTGCAATGTGGATTTGATGCTGTACAGGCCTCGTCTAGGGTGGCTGCCACTGGGTCAGTTTTTCGCAGGCACGCCTGGCTAAGGGATCAAAATTTGTCTGAACATGTTAAAACAAGGATTTTAGATGCTCCTTTACAATCTGACGTGTTGTTTGGTCCTCCTGTTGAGGCAGTTTTAAAGAAAATGGAAGACAAGGCTAAGTCTATGCAGACTGTTAAAGATTTTTTGCAGGTCCAGCCTCCAAAGTTTAGTAGAAATTGGCCTACTTAAGGGGTGGACGTATCCTTCTTATGATTCCCAGTCTAGGGGCAGATCTAGACGTGGTAGGGGCAGAGCTCAGGGCTCTTTCAGGCCTAGAACAGGGAGTTCTCCTGCACAGTCTTCGGGTGAGGGCAGGGGTCAGTCCTTTCGTAAACAGACCCAATGACCTACCTTTTCAGCTGCCAGAGCCTTCTCGTCTGGCAGCACCTTTGGGAGGAAGGTTGGCACTTTTCAAAGAAAATTGAAGTTTAATTACCCAAGACAGATGGGTATTGGATATCATACACCACGGTTACAGGTTTTATTTCCATACCTTGCCTCCTTTCAAAGGCATGCCAGACGTTCCTCCTCAACAAAGAATAGAGGCTCACAAGCAAGTTTCTCTGTTACTCCAAATAGGGGCCATACAGCCGGTCCCTATGCCAGAAGTGGGCCTAGGATTTTATTCTCGCCTGTTCCTAGTACCAAAGAAGGGGAACACGTGGAGACCAATTTTGGATTTATCTACCCTCAACACTTATCTGGACATTCCCAAGTTCAAAATGTTGACGTTACAGCAGCTTTTACCTCTGCTGGGCAAAGATCATTGGATGGTAACTTTGGATCTCAAGGAGGCTTACCTTCATGTTCCTATCAGACTAAGTTGCAGGAAGTATCTGCGTTTTGAGCTGGGACTTCTCACTATCAGTTCTCTGCATTGCCCTTTGGCTTATCTACTGCCCAGAGTATTCACGAAAGTTCTGGCTCCAGTGATAGCTTTCTTCAGGCTAAAAGGAATACAGATCTATCCTTATTTGGACGACTGCCTGATTCTGGCTCGAGGAAGGGAAGAGCTTCTTCATCATTTGGAATATGTGATAGCAGTGCTAAGATGCCTGGGGTATTCTGTGAATGAAATAAAGTCCAGTCTAGTACCCTCTCAAGACATGTGCTTTCTGGGTGTGAGACTGAATACAGCATCCCAGATGGCCTTTTTAACCCCGGACAAACAAGAGAGTCTATCCCTTTATTTCCATCAGCTATCTCATCAGTCCGGGCTGACTGCAAGGACAGTCCTTCAAGCCTTAGGGTTCATGGCATCTTGTATTCTGGTGCTTCCCAATGCCAAACTGCATATGAGGAAGCTGCAATGGTATCTCAAAAATGTATGGACACAGCACTGCCAGGATCTAGACACTGTCATTCAAATTATACCTTGCATTCAAAAGGAATTTTTGTGGTGGGCTCAGGAATGTCACCTAAACAAGGGACTTTGTGACCCGGCCAGAGGCGAGTCAGATTTTAACGACAGATGCCTCAGACAAAGCTTGGGGAGCTCATCTAAATGGGAAGTGGATACAAGACAAGTGGCCTGCCAGACTACAACATCTACATATCAACTTGAAGGAGATGTTAGCAGTCCAGTTTGCATTGATAGCTTTCAAGGATTTACTTCTTCCAGGGCAGGTGTTGATTCTAACAGACAACACAACTGTCATGTGGTACATCAACAAGCAAGGGGAACATTCTTATCCTCTATGCAGGCAAGCAATGATTTTGTGGGAGACTGCTCTCAGTTTACAGCTCAATCTTCAGGCAAGGTTTCTGCCAGGAGCACAGAACTCCTTAGCAGATGTGTTGAGCAGACGAATTATGGATCCCCATGAGTGGAAATTGGATCCTCATGTATTTCAGAAATTGACAGTGTCATGGGGAACTCCAGACATAGATCTGTTCGCTTCTCCTCTAAACCATCAGCTGCCAAAGTTTTGCACAAAAAGGTTTCATCCCACAGCTTGGAAAGTGGATGCTCTTTCTTTCAATTGGAGCAATCTTCATGTGTATGCCTTTCCTCCTCTGCCTCTCCTCCCAAAGGTACTTCTAAAGGTCAGACAGGACAAGCCAAGGATGATTTTAATAGCTCCAGATTGGCCTCGACAGCACTGGTACCCATTACTGAGAAGTCTGGTACGGAAGCCTCCATGGCCTTTGCCTTCGATTCCACACCTGTTGTCACAGGAGGACAGCCATTTGCTGAATGTCAAACTTCACTCTCTTCACCTAACAGCTTGGCATATTCTGTTTTGAACCATAGAGGGTCTCAACTTCCACGACAGGTTTTGAATGTGATTTTGGAAGCTAGAAGGCCTAGTACAAGGAAAGTGTACGCAGATAAATGGAAGAGATTTTTATTTTGGAGTGCAGCAAAAGATTTTGATGTTTCTGAGCCTAATTTGAGTGTGGCTCTTCAATATCTTACTGAGTTACTGGACAAAGGTTTGTCTTTCTCTTCTATTAAGGTTCATGCTGCAGCAATTTCGGCTCACTATGATTGTGTCCCACCATTGTTTTCTCATCCTTTGTTCAAGCAATTTCTTAGAGGGGCAAAGAATATAAGACCCCCACGAAGAGCTCCTACTCCTGCTTGGGATCTCAATTTTGTGTTGGAGAAACTCACTCTACAACCTTTTGAGCCTGCAGCTACTTCTGAGTTGAAATATTTATCATGGAAGACTGCTTTTTTGTTGGCAATTACCTCTGCAAGAAGGGTTTCTGAATTGCAGGCCCTTATGGCGGTTGAGCCTTTCTTGATTTTCCATAAGGATAGGGTATCATTACATACTAATCCTTCCTTTATGCCTAAGGTGGTTTCTAGTGTGGCTTTAAACCAAACTATTCATTTGCCTACTTTTTATGCAAATCCCCAAAATAAAGGGGAAAAGATTTTGCACACTTTAGATGTACACAGGCAGTTGTTATTATTTGGACAGAACTAAAGGGTTCAGGCAGTCTCAGCAGTTGTTTGTTTCTTTTGCTTTGAGTTCTCAGGGCAAGCCTGTGTCAAAACAAACTATTTCTAAGTGGATTGGGTTTTGCATTGCTTTCTGTTATTCCCATCATGGCAAGGAGGTTCCAGCTGGGATTAGGCCTCATTCCACTAGGGCTACTGCCACTTCAACAGCTTTTTGAGGGGAGTGGCAACCAAGGATATTTTGGAGGCAGCTACTTGGAGTTCAGTGCATACTTTCTCTAGGCATTATCACCTGCCACTTTACTCTAAATCCAGGGCTGGTTTTGCCACTGCTGTTTTGCAGGGCATGTTGGCAGCTCCTGCTTCCTTGTAGTTAGCCATCCTCCCTTACCTCTGCTTAGGGATTCTACCCAAGTGTAAGGACTGCAGCAATGTGAGATGAAGAACATAGTACAGTTTTGTACCTACCATAAATGTAGATGTTCGAAGATCCACATTGCTGCAGTCCAATTTACCCTCCCTCCTTCCCCTCTGCAGTTAGAGGTGGTTGTGTGGGTTGGGTTGTACATATTGTGTATATTGTATATATTGTACATATAGTTATTGCGAGGGTGGTTGGTTGGTTGTTTGCTGTCTTTTGGTTTTGACCTTTATTTTTAGGGTCTTCTGACATCTGGGGCAAGAAAAGACTGAGGATATGACGTCGGTCATGCGCATTTGTACCCTGACGTCCTGATGTCAGTCAAATGCGCCTTGACCGACGTCAGCCTTATACTTTGATATTCGGGCCGACCGAGGACAGCGGACTACCCCAAGTGTAAGGACTGCAGCAATGTGGATCTTCGAACATCTACATTTATGGTAGGTACAAAACTGTACTTTATATAGCCAGATTGTGTACTTCTTGGGTGTCTGCTTGAGATCAGATGAATGCACAAAATACATAAATAATGGCCTACGAATGACTTGCGGCTGCTGTCAGAACCACACAATTCAACCCTGCCCCAACTTCTTAACTCAAGAATCTAATCCCCAAAGTCAGGACCATATTTTAATTACTGCTCTTACATACTTAGAAAGTTGATAAAATAAGCTTTGCATTAGTTAACATTAGATATTGTCTACAACTCACATTTCTGCCATTTAATGACTGTGGTTCACAGCAGTTTGCCAACATGTTACACATTTGAGACAGGGACCAAAATACTACCCTTCCTTGCTCAAAAGTTATGGACAAAGCCAATAATAATAAAGGGACAAAGAACCAAAAAAAGCAACAGTTTTAAATATTACCTTAATAGACTTAAAATGTAATAGAACAACAGATGCTGCGTCAACATCAATTTTCCGACCAATAAGAAGAATGAAACTGTTAATCAGTGGTGTTTTGTAAGCATCAGTGATTTACCAGAAATCTTACAAAGGGCAAGTAAATAAATGTTAGTAAATTGTTCGAGGATTCTCATGTTTGTTTTATTGGAGTTGGCAAAAGTGAAATTCAGTTTTGTTTTTTCTTTTATGGAAGATTTAAGTTACGTGTAGAGCTCATCTGAAAAGCTGTCACAATATGGAGAAAGTAAATGTTTCAGAAGATATTTTAATTGCATCTGGAGTAGTAGGATTCAAGGAAGACCAAGAGATGTCATATTTGGCCAGGTATATCAGCACAGACAGCACAAGTAATGCAGATTGGTGCTGCTTGTAGTGCATGTCATAATGCAAAGTAGGAAAATGCCAGCCAACACAGTTCCAAAATGCATGTAGAACTGTGCGTGCACACTCGATTGTTCAAGTTTGTAGAAGCATTGTAGCTCATCTGTGTAGATTTATTGCAGTATCCTTAAGATTACCAAATGCGAAAGCCTCAACAATTAGTGTCTTAAAATGTATATTCTTGAGACAGGAGAATCCTGATGTATGTTGCAGATGTTCTTCGTTTTTCACTGTTGCAGTCATCGCACTTGGGTTATCTTGCCAGGGGTAACCCTCAGTCGGCCCGAATACCAAAGGCTTAGTATTTCTGCTTTGGTTGCTATCACTCCAGGACTGACGTCAGGTCGTCAGTGGTATAAAATCAGGCAGCCGATGCCATTACATCAGTCTTTCTTGCCGAGGAGCCCGAATCAGAAGCAGTTCGCATGAGTGCTGGTCAGATGCTGAGTTTGTTCTGAATTGAAGTTGAAGTCTTCTAAAGCTAAGTACCCCATTGGGGATCCTTTTTTCTTGCTCTAACCGATGTCAGAAAAAGTTAACAATTGTCTCGCCTGTGGAAAGCAAATATCACACCGAGATTTCCATTCTTACTGCGTCACCTGTTTAGGCCCAGACCACGACGTCCCTCGCTGTTGGTTTTGTTCAACACCAGACGTATATGTCGTAGGGCCCTTATTGTAGCTAAATATTTTCGCTCTCGATCTCCGTAGTCCGAAATGGCTGCGGTAAGCCATCTGACTACCAATCTTTCGAAAAAATGTAAGGATAAAGACAGACCGCACAGGTCCAAAACTGCCGTCGACGCTTCTGTTAAAATAGTCGCCAGTTCGCTGGTTCTCAGGCACTTTTGCAGCCCCTGATGCCAGCTTCTGTGGACTCGCAGGCTGCTATCGAGACCTGTTCGGAGTCTGGTATGTCGCTAGACTCTTCTTTGACTAAGGATCATGCGGATGTCTCTACCTTGGATGGGTCCAGAGCCACTGAGCAGGTACCGGCTTCCGAGGAAGTTCTTCACACTACCGATACTCAACACAAATCGATGACGACTTTCGCGTTTTCAGTTCTTTCTAAAACTACTGAGTTTCTAAGGCCCAGGGTATGAACTATGCCTAAAAAACAGATGACCCAAGCTCAAGCATGTGCTTCCATGCCTCAATATCAAATGCTTAATATGGTGGAAGACCTAATCTTGCTTATTGGGGGAAGCCAGCCTACCCCTTCCAAATGAAAGAGACTTGTCCCCAGCAGTTTTATCTGACCAGGAGTCCGATGACTCTGAGGTTTCTGAATATGAAGACATGCAACCCTTGTCTGCTTATGAGGATTCAGATGCAGAGGATTGCCTTCTGCCTCTCCTCCAGAGGATTTTTCATTTGGTGAGACCCTACATACTTTAAGGGACCATTTCCAATGGGAGTGTCAGGACTATCCTCAATCCAAAAAGAGACTCGGGGAATTCTTAGATTTACTCCTTGAAGACTTTTTTTTTTACAGTCGAGAAGTTAGAGAATAAAATACGTTGGTTTGCTAGCTGGTGGTTCTTTCTTTCATTGTTGGCATCTTTTTTTGTGGTCTACAATTCTTAGATTTACCACAGCACAGATCTTTAACCATTCCTCCTGTCCTGGATGTTGTGGATGATGCTTTTATGGAATACAGCTCAACTCCTGACACCCTTCCTCCTGCTCCCAGGAAGCCTGATGGGTAGAATCCCTAACTCTCACAAATTTCTTTTCAAGAGTCCTACTGCTGACCCAGAGGTTATCTCCCAAGGACCTAAAGGAATAAAAGCAACCACAGCTAAGAATCCCACCCCCTCGGACAGGGATTCCAGAGCTTTAGACAGATGGGGTAAAAAGTATACACCTCTGCAACTCTTGCCATTAGAGCACTAAATTGTCAGTTCCACATGCTGAAATACCAGCAACATATCTTGGAACTCCTTAAACAAAAATATCTATCTTTCTGGCTTGTGCAGAAAATAAAGAATTACAGGAGCTTATGCATTCTGCAAGCCAAGTTACTAGACACTCCTTGCAATGTGGCTTTGATGCCCTAGAAGCATCCTGCAGGGCGGCAGTCACAGGTTCTGTACTTAGAAGACATGCTTGGCTTAAGGAACAGACCTTGCCAGACCATGTCAAATCAAAACTATTGGACACACCATTGAACAAAGACAATTTGTTTGGCACCAAGGCAGAGAAGAGGTCTTAAAAAAGATGGAAGAAAAAGCTAAACCTATGCAGACAGACTTCTTGCAGGTCCAACCTCCTAGCTTCAGTAGGCATTGCCCCTCCAAGCACTGGTCCTTTCCGGCCCTCTCAAGACCAGCTCAGACAAGACCTAGGGAAAGCAGAACCCCCCACCCCCCCCAGACAGCAGTCCCAGGGAATCCAGAGATCTAAGCAATGAAGTTACTCTACTTCAAAAACAGGGAGTGCTAAGCCACCCCCTTATGGAAAGAACTCACAATGACTTTACACCTCCACCCCTTACCTCTGCCCACCTGCTTGTGCCCCTAGGAGGAAAACTCTCCTCCCATGCCAAAACTGGGCCTCTCACCAACGACCGATGGGTTCTCAATGGATATAAATTTTATTTCCACACACTACCTACCCCAAAAAGGTTCCCATATCTTCCTCCAACCCAGTGGGTACAGGCAAAAAACCAAGTCCATTCTCCTGCTCTCCGTGAGGGCAATGCAGCCCGTTCCTGCAGACCAGATAGGCCAAGGTTTCTATTTCAAGCTTTTCCTGGTACCCAGAAAAGAGGGCACCTGGCCACCCAATCCTCTATCAATTGTAAACACCTTCCTGTTGATACCAAAATTCAAAATGCTCACCCACCAGCAGCTTCTTCCTATGCTATCCAAGGATGCTTGGTTAGCCACCCTAGACCCAAGAGGCCTTATCTACACATTCTAATCAGGGATTCCTGCATGAAATATCTATGTTTCAGAGCAGGATCTATGCATTTTCAGTTCTCTGTGCTTCCCTCTAGCTTATCCACTGCTCCCAGTGTTTTCACAAAATGCCTGGCTCCAGCCATTGCATTTTGCAGGCAAAGGAATATTCATATTTACCTCTACTTAGACAACTGCCTGATTCAAGTAGACAGTCAAAAAAATCTGACTCATCACCTACTGATCTCTCTGGGGTACACTATAAACGAAAAGAAATCCAAACTAGTACCCACTCAAAAAAGTGTATTCCTGGGAGCAAGCCTGGACACAGCTTCCCAGATGGCATTCCTTACTCCAGAAAAACAAGCCTGACAGGCTACTTCTCTCAACTACCCACTAAAACCCAGTTATCTGTAAGGATAATCCTGCAAGCTCTAGGGTTCATGGCCTCCTGCATTCTACTCATTCCATATGCCAGACTGCATATGAGAAAACTTCAATGGTACTTAAAAAGCCTTTGGATTCAACACTCTCAAGACCTGGAAACTATCATACCTATGATACCCTGTCTCAGGAAATATTTTCTTTGGTGGGCAGCAGCATGCACTCACAACAAGGGTCTTCCCTTCTCACAACTGCACGCCGCCCAGACCCTAACCACAGACGCACCAGATTATGCCTGGGCTCCACACTTGGATGGCAGGTGCATTCAGGGCCATTGGAACCCAAATCAAATACATTTGCACATCAATCAAAAAGAGATGCTAGCTATTCAGCATGCTTTGACAGCTTTCAGACCCCTACTCTCCCCGAGGCCTCTACTGATCAAAACAGATGACACCACAGTGATTTGATACATCAACAAGCAGAGAGGAACTCACTCTTATTCCCTCTGCAGGTTCACCATGACCCTGTGGCACACAGCTTCAGCCATGCAAATTCACCTGCAAGCACAATTCCTGCCAGGCTCCCAAAACCCTCTGGCAGACAACTTAAGTAGAAACCTCCTAGACCCACACAAGTTGCAGCTAGACCAAAGCACCTTCAACCTTGTAACCCAAATGTGGGACACCCTGAAGGTGGACCTCTTTGCCTCCCACAACAATCACCAGCTCAGCAAATTCTGCACCAGGGAACCTCACAGCAAGGCCTGGAAAGTGGATGGCCCTATCCTTCCAATGGGTAAACCTCTCGATTTATGTATTTCCCCCTCTACCTTTACTTTCAAGGGTACTACTCAAAATAAGAGAGGAAAAACCAAGAGCAATCTTGATTGCCCCAGACTGGCCAGGCCAGCACTGGTACCCACTGCTGCTCAGTCTGTCACCCCTGCCATCATGGCACTTACCTCAGATCCCAACTCTCCTGACCCAGCAGAACAGAGAATTCATGCATCCACAATTGCAGACCCTGAACCTGATAGCCTGGCTTATTCCCTGACCTCTCCTCCAGTTGCCAGTCTAAGCAAGCAAGTCCTGGATGTTGTACGTGAGGCCAGATGCCCCAGCACTAGAAAATCTTACGCTGACAAGCGGAAAAGGTATTGCACCTGGATCCAGGCTAAAACTGCACAGCCCTCCCTACCTCTCATCCTTGATTACCTAGCAGACCTAATACACAGGGGCCTATCCTTCTCTTCTATTAAAATTCATGCCTCTGCCATCTCTGCTCATTACAGCACAGAGCCACCTCTTTTTTCTCACCCTCTCATCAAACAGTTCCTAAGAGGGGCTAACAATTTAAGGCCACCCAGAAGAGCTCCTACCCCAGCTTGGGACCTTAACTTTGTGTTGGAAAAGCTCACACTAGCCCCCTTTGAGCCTGCAGCTTCAGCAGAGTTAAAATTCCTCTCTCAGAAAACCTTGCGTCTGGCCATCACGTCAGCTAGAAGAGTTTCAGAGCTACAAGCCCTCATGGCAGTAGAGCCCTTCATCATTTTCCATGCTGACAGGGTCTCCCTCAGGACTTAACCCATCTTTCATGCCTTAAAGTGTCCAGAGTGGCTCTCAACCAATCTATTCATTTGCCCACCTTTTTCCCTAACCCACAAAGCAAGGGGGGAGGGATTCTGCATTCTTTAGATGTGCACAGACAGCTCAGATTCTACCTGGATAGGACTAAATCTTTTACAAAAACTGACAAATTGCTAGTCAGCTTTGTAGCAGGGGCAGAGGGCAAGGCCATATACAAACAGTCTCCAAATGGATAGCACTCTGTATCCATTTCTGCTACAAATACCACTGGAAACTGCCCCTAAGGGGGTCAGGACACATTCCACTAGGGCAGCCTCCACCTCTGCAGCTTTTCTCAGAAGGGTCCCTACCAGGGACATCCTGGAGGCTGCAACATGGAGTTCTGTTCATACCTTCAAGCATTACCACCTGCCTATCTTCTCCAAATCCAGGGCAGGCTTTGCAACCACAGTCTTGCAGGGCATCCTAGCCAGCCCCCAGTGTTCTTGACTGTCTCCACCCTTTTCTTCAGCTTTGGGACTCAACCCAAGTGCAATGACTGCACCCATGAAACATGAACATAGTACAGTTGTGTACACTTACCATAAATGTAGATGTTAGTGTATTCACTGTTTCAGTCCTGGTTTCTCACCCTCCATCCCCCTTGTCTCTCTCTGTCTTCCTCACTCATTACAGGGATTTTTGGTATTTACTTTCTACTGGTGGTGTTCTTCCACCATAAGCTAGCTCCCTATTTTGGGGTCTCCTGACATTTGGGGCAAGAAAAACTGATGTAATGGCATCGGCTGCCTGATTAGGTACCACTGACTACCTGATGTCAGTCCTGGAGTGACAGCAACTGACGCAGAAATACTAAGCCTCTGATATTTGGGCCGAATGAGGGCTACCCATGGCAGAATAACCCAAGTGTGATGACTGCAACAGTGAATACACTTGAACATCTACATTTATGGTAAGTGTACACGACTGTACTTTATCTGACTGCAGTCTGCAATACTCAAGACTGGAATTCAGAATAATTGTGCATGAATTGGAATTCAGGCATATGACATCCAGTCTGCATTCTTCGCATTCCAGTGGAAAAGTGAAGAGAATTATCCAGAGTGAAAATTTTCATGAGAAAGAATTGTAAAGTTTAAGAGGATATGACTTCCTTCAGTTTTGTAATGGAGAATTACTCTGTTGCAGTGACACTTATTCTCTCACTAGCTCCATTATTGATGGACATTTTTAAGGAGCTTACTGCCTGCTTTCTGCATTGCTAGTGCCTAAAATCCAGCATGAAGGAGCAAATGAAACCAGCATGAAGTAAAGGAAATGCTGCAAATAAATTGGCATAGACAGGCGTACTATGTTAAAAACTGCAGAAGATTGCCAGATTTACTTATTGGAGATAACCCAGAAAACATGGAAAAGTTTGCGTACTAAAGCTTGTGTTTGGCAGGGCAGCCAAACAAAGATTCTTTGTAGTTAATAGGGAAGATAGTCAAAGTAAAAGATAGTAAAAACTGACAATTGCACAAAGACCAATGATATCTTCAAATTAAATTTAGTGCTGCAAGAACTCTCCAAAACTACAGATCACGCCTGAATTGCACCTTAACTGTAGCTAAGCATTTTGAGGTACTTGCATCAAAACCAGTTTACATATACTCAAAATATGATGTTCTTCATCTCACATTGCTGCAGTCCTTACACTTGGGTAGTCCGCTGTCCTCGGTCGGCCCGAATATCAAAGTATAAGGCTGACGTCGGTCAAGGCGCATTTGACTGACATCAGGACGTCAGGGTACAAATGCGCATGACCGACGTCATATCCTCAGTCTTTTTTGCCGCATGGTCCGATGCAGAAGCAGCATTGCAAGTGCCGGTTGGCGTTCTGAGATTTTTCGATTTCGAAGTTTCAGACCGAGTTCAAAGTTGGCTAAGTACCCCGTTGAGGAATATTTTAGTTTTTTCTTGCCTCAGTGATTTACCGGATGTCAGAAAAAGTTAATAATTGCATTTCTTGTGGGAAACAGATACCGCATAGAGATTATCATACTTTGTGTATGCCTTGCTTAGGGCCTGAGCACGACGTTGTTGGCTGTCGCTCTTGTGCTAGATTTAATAAACGCACTATAAAGAGAAGGTTGGATTGTGCAAGGTTAGTCTTTGGGAAGCGGTGTAATTATAAAATGCCGTCGGATGCTCCGGCCGCTTCTTCAAGAAGCGCAAGGACAAGGCAGTTAAGCCTAGGCTAGAAGAACCGTCTGTACCGGACGCCGGTTCTTTAGAGGTGTCGGTGGAGCCGGTGGCTCCGCCGGAGGTTTCTTTGTGTTCCCAGGGTGAGACCTTATTATTGCAAGATGTGGCCTCTCAGGAGGCAAGTCAGGCTGAGGGGGCTTCTCAGGTTACTATACTCCCTCCCTTCCTAGGGTGGCTAGGCCCTCTCCTTCTGTTTCAAAGGCTTCTCCCAGGGCAGGCCAGGTTTGGCTTCAGTTGGTGTTACCCCTAGCTCTTCAGGTACTGTGCCCAAGAAGCATATGCTTAAAATGGCAGAAGATTTGATTACTTTAATTAGGGGTTCTATGCCCCCTCCTGATAAGAGACCTAGGTTGGAGCCTGAGCTGGGGGGTTTTGAGCAGGCTTCAGATGTTTCAGAGTCTTCGGCTGAAGACTTGCAGGAGTACTCTCCTTATTCTGATTTTGATGTGGATGATTCTACTCCTCCTGCTTCTCCTCCTGAGGATTTTTCTTTTTCAGAAACTCTTCATTCCATGAGGGAGCATTTTAAGTGGGAAGGTCAGGACTTCTCTGATTCCAGGAAAAGGCTTAGGGAATTTTTGTTTTTACCCCAGCATAGGCCTTTGGCTATACCTCCTGTTTTGGATGTAGTAGAAGATGTTTTTACAGAGGCTTCTCTTAATCCTGATTCTTTGCCTCCTGCTCCTGTTAAGCCGGATAGGTATTACAGTGTGCCTGAAGCTCATAAGTATCTTTTTAAGAGTCCTAGGGCTGACCCAGAAACTGTTAGTCAGGGGCCTAAAGGTGTTAAGGCTTCTGTTAAGAATCCGGTTCCTGCAGACAAAGAGGCTAGGGCCTTGGATAGATGGGGAAAGAAAGTTTATACTTCTTCCACTCTTGCTATGAGGGCTTTGAATTGCCAGTTTCACATGTTGAAATACCAGAACTATCTCCTTTCACAATTAAAGTCTAAGGTTGATGCTCTGGCAGTAGGTATTGATTGTAAAGAGTTGCAAGATTTAGTGCATGTTTCTGAACAGGTGGGTAAGCATTCTTTGCAATGTGGTTTTGATGCTGTACAGGCCTCGTCTAGGGTGGCTGCCACTGGGTCAGTTCTTCGCAGGCACGCCTGGCTGAGGGATCAAAATTTGTCTGAACATGTTAAAACAAGGATTTTAGATGCTCCTTTACAATCTGACGTGTTGTTTGGTCCTCCTGTTGAGGCAGTTTTAAAGAAAATGGAAGACAAGGCTAAGTCTATGCAGACTGTTAAAGATTTTTTGCAGGTCCAGCCTCCAAAGTTTAGTAGAAATTGGCCTACTAAGGGGTGGACGTATCCTTCTTATGATTCCCAGTCTAGGGGTAGATCTAGACGTGGTAGGGGCAGAGCTCAGGGCTCTTTCAGGCCTAGAACAGGGAGTTCTCCTGCACAGTCTTCGGGTGAGGACAGGGGTCAGTCCTTTCGTAAACAGACCCAATGACCTACCTTTTCAGCTGCCAGAGCCTTCTCGTCTGGCAGCACCTTTGGGAGGAAGGTTGGCACTTTTCAAAGAAAATTGGAGTTTAATTACCCAAGACAGATGGGTATTGGATATCATACACCACGGTTACAGGTTTTATTTCCATACCTTGCCTCCTTTCAAAGGCATGCCAGACGTTCCTCCTCAACAAAGAATAGAGGCTCACAAGCAAGTTTCTCTGTTACTCCAAATAGGGGCAATACAGCCGGTCCCTATGCCAGAAGTGGGCCTAGGATTTTATTCTCGCCTGTTCCTAGTACCAAAGAAGGGGAACACGTGGAGACCAATTTTGGATTTATCTACCCTCAACACTTATCTGGACATTCCCAAGTTCAAAATGTTGACGTTACAACAGCTTTTACCTCTGCTGGGCAAAGATCATTGGATGGTAACTTTGGATCTCAAGGAGGCTTACCTTCATGTTCCTATCAGACTAAGTTGCAGGAAGTATCTGCGTTTCGAGCTGGGACTTCTCACTATCAGTTCTCTGCATTGCCCTTTGGCTTATCTACTGCGCCCAGAGTATTCACGAAAGTTCTGGCTCCAGTGATAGCTTTCTTCAGGCTAAAAGGAATACAGATCTATCCTTATTTGGACGACTGCCTGATTCTGGCTCAAGGAAGGGAAGAGCTTCTTCATCATTTGGAATATGTGATAGCAGTGCTAAGATGCCTGGGGTATTCTGTGAACGAAATAAAGTCCAGTCTAGTACCCTCTCAGGACATGTGCTTTCTGGGTGTGAGACTGAATACAGCATCCCAGATGGCCTTTTAACCCTGGACAAACAAAAGAGTCTATCCCTTTACTTCCATCAGCTATCTCATCAGTCCGGGCTGACTGCAAGGACAGTCCTTCAAGCCTTAGGGTTCATGGCATCTTGTATTCTGGTGCTTCCCAATGCCAAACTGCATATGAGGAAGCTGCAATGGTATCTCAAAAATGTATGGACACAGCACTGCCAGGATCTAGACACTGTCATTCAAATAATACCTTGCATTCAAAAGGAATTTTTGTGGTGGGCTCAGGAATGTCACCTAAACAAGGGACTCTCTGTGACCCGGCCAGAGGCGAGTCAGATTTTAACGACAGATGCCACAGACAAAGCTTGGGGAGCTCATCTAAATGGAAAGTGGATACAAGACAAGTGGCCTGCCAGACTACAACATCTACATATCAACCTGAAGGAGATGTTAGCAGTCCAGTTTGCATTAATAGCTTTCAAGGATTTACTTCTTCCAGGGCAGGTGTTGATTCTAACAGACAACACAACTGTCATGTGGTACATCAACAAGCAAGGGGAACGATTCTTATCCTCTATGCAGGCAAGCAATGATTTTGTGGGAGACTGCTCTCAGTTTACAGCTCAATCTTCAGGCAAGGTTTCTGCCAGGAGCACAGAACTCCTTAGCAGATGTGTTGAGCAGACGAATTATGGATCCCCACGAGTGGAAATTGGATCCTCTTGTATTTCAGAAATTGACAGTGTCATGGGGAACTCCAGACATAGATCTGTTCGCTTCTCCACTAAACCATCAGCTGCCAAAGTTTTGCACAAAAGGTTTCATCCCACAGCTTGGAAAGTGGATGCTCTTTCTTTCAATTGGAGCAATCTTCATGTGTATGCCTTTCCTCCTCTGCCTCTCCTCCCAAAGGTACTTCTAAAGGTCAGACAGGACAAGCCAAGGATGATTTTAATAGCTCCAGATTGGCCTCGACAGCACTGGTACCCATTACTGAAAAGTCTGGTACGGAAGCCTCCATGGCCTTTGCCTTAGATTCCACACCTGTTGTCACAGGAGGACAGCCATTTGCTGAATGTCAAACTTCACTCTCTTCACCTAACAGCCTGGCATATTCTGTTTTGAACCATAGAGGGTCTCAACTTCCACAACAAGTTTTGAATGTGATTTTGGAAGCTAGAAGGCCTAGTACAAGGAAAGTGTACGCAGATAAATGGAAGAGATTTTTATTTTGGAGTGCAGCAAAGATTTTGATGTTTCTGAGCCTAATTTGAGTGTGGCTCTTCAATATCTTACTGAGTTACTGGACAAAGGTTTGTCTTTCTCTTCTATTAAGGTTCATGCTGCAGCAATTTCGCTCACTATGATTGTGTCCCACCATTGTTTTCTCATCCTTTCTTCTAGCAATTTCTTAGAGGGCAAAGAATATAAGACCCCCATGAAGAGCTCCTACTCCTGCTTGGGATCTCAATTTTGTGTTGGAGAAACTCACTCTACAACCTTTTGAGCCTGCAGCTACTTCTGAGTTGAAATATTTATCATGGAAGACTGCTTTTTTGTTGGCGATTACCTCTGCAAGAAGGGTTTCTGAATTGCAGGCCCTTATGGCGGTTGAGCCTTTCTTGATTTTCCATAAGGATAGGGTATCATTACGTACTAATCCTTCCTTTATGCCTAAGGTGGTTTCTAGTGTGGCTTTAAGTCAAACTATTCATTTGCCTACTTTTTATGCAAATCCCCAAAATAAAGGGGAAAAGATTTTGCACACTTTAGATGTACACAGGCAGTTGCGTTATTATTTGGACAGAACTAAAGGGTTCAGGCAGTCTCAGCAGTTGTTTGTTTCTTTTGCTTTGAGTTCTCAGGGCAAGCCTGTGTCAAAACAAACTATTTCTAAGTGGATTGGGTTTTGCATTGCTTTCTGTTACTCCCATCATGGCAAGGAGGTTCCAGCTGGGATTAGGCCTCATTCCACTAGGGCTACTGCCACTTCAACAGCTTTTTTGAGGGGAGTGGCAACCAAGGATATTTTGGAGGCAGCTACTTGGAGTTCAGTGCATACTTTCTCTAGGCATTATCACCTGCCACTTTACTCTAAATCCAGGGCTGGTTTTGCCACTGCTGTTTTGCAGGGCATGTTGGCAGCTCCTTCTTCCTTGTAGTTAGCCATCCTCCCTTACCTCTGCTTTGGGATTCTACCCAAGTGTAAGGACTGCAGCAATGTGAGATGAAGAACATAGTACAGTTTTGTACCTACCATAAATGTAGATGTTCGAAGATCCACATTGCTGCAGTCCAATTTACCCTCCCTCCTTCCCCTCTGTACTTAGAGGTGGTTGTGTGGGTTGGGTTGTACATATTGTGTATATTGTATATATTGTACATATAGTTAGTGCAAGGGTGGTTGGTTGGTTGTTTGCTGTCTTTTGGTTTTGACCTTTATTTTTAGGGTCTTCTGACATCTGGGGCAAGAAAAGACTGAGGATATGACGTCGGTCATGCGCATTTGTACCCTGACGTCCTGATGTCAGTCAAATGCGCCTTGACCGACGTCAGCCTTATACTTTGATATTCGGGCCGACCGAGGACAGCGGACTACCCAAGTGTAAGGACTGCAGCAATGTGGATCTTCGAACATCTACATTTATGGTAGGTACAAAACTGTACTTTTCAGTTACTGAAACATTTCTGCCCTCAGTCTTTGTGTATTTTTTGAGTTTCTTTAATGGTCAATCATATCTGCAGAATTTAATACAAATGTGATTAGCTCAGCCTGTCAAGTGGCAAGGCAGTTTAGTAAATGTGTGTATGATGAGCTGATGTATCCTCTAGTGCTCCTGCCACTGGTTCCATTGTTAGAAGATGCACAGTTTCTTCCAGATGGTGTAAGTGATAAACTTGTAGCTGCTCCACTGGCTAAAATAAATTTTTTTTGACAATTCTTCAGCAATATTTTTTTTCAAGAAATTAGAAGAGAAGTTAGATTGTAGGGGTTAAACAGTTGTTTACCACTGTTCCAGAATTTCAAAGCCCTTCTAAATCTGGACTGTTTTAACATAAGCACTTTAAAGCATTGCAGCAAAAAAGAAAACATTTTCAAAAAAGATATGACAAGACAATGTAATCTGATTTTAAGGGACCCAAATGTTCCTTTCTTGACAGAAATACAACTTTCTGACAACCTTTTTTTTTTTAACCAATTCTCCCACCATACCACCTAAACCATTCAGCTCCTGAAATTTTCATTCTGGGATCCTTCGTATTCCTTCAGATCAACAAATCCTATCCTAGCAATAGTCTTGCATGTGTTTCTTCAGAGAATCATGGAGTTTGTCCCATCAGAAAGGACTAGCTCCTGTAATAACTTTTTGCAGTTTCCAAGACATCCATTTCTATCCCAAACTGGTCAAGTCTGAGTCTGGCTTTTTACAAGCAAGAAACTTTAAACACTGTTAATTTTGCAACACTGTCTGTGTCTGTCCTCCAGAAGTGTTTTGCTCCAAGGAGAATGACTGAACTTGGAGGATTTCTGCGCCTGTGTCCCTAAAGTCTCTTGCACAAGTCATGTGTCAAACAGGCAACACAAGAGGCATGTGGCTACGTTTTTGTAGATTAACTGGGCATATGGTGTCCTTGGTAGGATACGTCCAATAAGCAAGACTGCAACAGTGATCTCTTGGAATATTTAGTGTTGTAGGAAGCTGTTACACTACTTCAGTTTCAGCAGTAGTCCAATTAACTGTGCAATCCCCCTAAACCGGTCCAGCAGCTTTTAGAATAAAATACATAATTTGTTTTGAGCTGCAGCTTGACTTGTGACATGCAGTGAATTTTGACTGACTACTTGTATTCTTTGTGACAAGAGAAGGCCATTTAAGCCTCCTAGTGATCTGTTTATCCTTGGAGAATTTGTTTATGGTAAACAGCCTGGCCTGTCAAATAGAATACAAATACGCAGGCACCTCATCGTCTATCCCAGGGTTTGTAACTAACATTAATATACTTTATTGCATTCCTGGTATTTACCAACCAAAACGAGGAGTAGAAGTATGATGACCCCCTGTCTTCCACACTTCTAACAGCGTGGTTCATGATGTCATACCTGTCTGAAGTATTCATTTTACAGTTAATTATTTTTGTATATGAGTAATGTTTGTAATTTCGTGTGATATCACTGCTCAGGAGTTAACTTGCATCTTAAATAAGAATTATGCATAAGAATTGCCTCCCCAACACAAATTTTACGTGTGTGTGTGTATGTATATATATATATATATATATATATATATATATATATATATATACACACACACACACACACACACACACACACACACACACACACACACAATATAGCATGCATATCGACGGCTAATGTGTCGCATGAAATTTTTTTTTTTTTTTTTTTTTTTTTTTTAATTTATGCATTTTAGTAGGATAGTGAATGCAGTGTTAGTTATACTTTTAGTACATGTAAGCAGAATTTGGTCCATTTTGGCAGCAGTGCTATTTTCCTGTTGACTAGCTTGATATTTATGTTTTTCATTAGAGTAGAACTTATTTCTTTTTTTCCACAGGTCCTTTCCGATTTGTTGACTCTTATGGAGCACAGAAAATTGTTGACAAGATGAGGAAATATGAAGGTGTATATGGAAATCAGTTCACGCCTTGCCAGTTGCTACTCGACCATGCCAAGGACAGCAGTAAGAAGTTCCACCACTGATGTAACTAAAGTACAGGAAGTTGGATGTGTTTGAGTAAACCTGTGGTACTGGATAGCTGGTGTATGCTGGCCTCGTCCTGCAAAAAGCATGGCTGGAGTGCAAAAGAGAGCTGGAATAGTGAAGTCTGGAAACTGTTTTATAGAGTAACATTTCACGTTAACACTGAACAGTTGAATGACTTGGTCAAGTTTAGCCTGCAAACTGCTTCGTTGTGCCTTAGGCTAAAATGCCAACTTGGGCACATTGTTTCCATCCATAGTAGAACTTAAAAATGTTGATTTCTTTTTTGCACTTATTGTTTAATAGAATGTTATGTATTATATAATTTACCAGCTTGGACTCTTATATGATGAGCAGATCAGCGTGCTGATGATCAGGCTGTGTAAATGCTCTAATCAATAAAAAAGTCTTTTTGCATTCTGGTCCTTTATTTGTGCACATTTTCTCTAATTGTAACTTGCTGTGTACAGTATGCACAATTCTTGTAGGTTTGGCTGTTTTTTTACTGAAGTTTGGACACTGTTATCTGACTGTAGGTATTTAATTTATTACCATGAGTGCATATCAAATGCATGATGGCATGAACCACAAGTCATAAGTTGCTCTTGACAAAATGGTATTCCTGTCAGACTTAAAGCAGCACGAATGTATGTCAGCGAAAGTCTGTGTACTGTATTCAGACACAAGTCACATGATTGAAGCAAACTAGAGTAAAATATTGTAGCATTAAAGTATGTACAGCTTGTCATGGCTGCACCAGTATTGAAAGTGAAAATTGAATTGGAGGAGGAGTGTAAGGCAAATAGTGTAGATAACTTACATGAGCTTTACAGCATATTTACTACATAGACGGTCAAACATTTGGGGACTGATGATTCCTGAGCTGTCATGGAATTACATTACAGTTGTGTGCTACTGCTTTAGCCTGCATTTTTGGGTGTTTTGTCACATAGAGGCTATTCAAACCATTGCAGACTTCATCCCTGAGTACACCTTTGTTGCAGATTATATATGAGTTGGGTAATTTCATATTGATAAGTATAGAGCGAAGATAGGCGTGTGTGTGGCTTTGGTAGATTTCTCCCATCTTCATGTTAGTGCATTCTTGGAGTTTTATTATGTATACCTGTGGAGTGTGGTTGGGAGATACAAGAGCACTTGCTCCCCCTGAAAAAATGATAACTATTTTCTTTCATCTGTTTCGTTTCAAATTTATTTTGTTCCGTATCTTTCAGGTTCAGTGATTTTGCTGTTTGGGTGTTTTGCATTTTTGTACTGTGGAGTTACTTGTACTTTGAAGAACTAGGTTATGATGTACATACTTATACTTCTATGAGTATATTTGTACATTTAGATGTGTTTTGTTAGCTGTATAGATTAGTTAGATATAGGAAAAGCTTTATTAGATGAAGTTCCTGTAACTATAAATTGTACCATTTGGATTTTTGTACATTTGGCTGGAGTTTTCAGGAGTGATGGTCTTTCCTGTTGTGACCCATGTAGGTTATATTCCATTGATATGGGCACAGATGGTGCAAGATTTCACTCGGTAATTTGTATTCTTCACTCCATTTATTTTTCCTGTGTGGTAACCACTGGTGAGACTTTTTCAGGTGAATTATATAACGTTGTAACTTGCCAGTGTATCTGTTTTCTTCCAAAATATTTTCATTTTTCTTCACTAAAAATGTCATTGTCTTCAAGCATCCATAAACAAGCCACGATCCATAAACAAGTTCTGCTTGTTTGTGAATGGCAAAGAACACCGGAAGATTGCCATACACATTGTTTTGTTTGTGGATATACCACAGAACTGAATTAATAGTTTGTGTTAAATTTAATAAAACTGCAAAGTTAATGCAGTTGAATTTCTCACTATCAGTTTAATGGAGGAGCAGTTACTGGTAAGAAGGTCAGAAAATGCATCTCTAAATACAGAGGTAGAAAAATCACAGGAAGTGGCAAAAGTTAGGAAGGAACTGGAGATACTAGTAAAGATAAGTACAGAAAACACAAACATCCTCACCTTTCAGTTTGTAAAAGAAATCTTTGCACAGTATGGATGGAGTGTAGCTATTCGAAGGCAGTGCCTACACAATGTGTTGTAGTTAGTCATCAAAGCAGTACAGGAACTACCACTGACACTTGAGCTTCAGACCTTCCAGTTAAACCGGCACTTGCATTGGTACCATCAGTGGTCAAAATCTCAGGAAAGGTATGACTTTTTAAAAATGTGGCAAAATTAGTCCGCGACAGCAAAAAGCACAGTAACAAAACCAAAAGAAACCCTTGAAAAGTTTAAATTATTTTTCAAAACTATATTAGCAGTCAGAAGATGGTGGCTCAAGTAATGAAACTAAGATCAAAAATGTTTTGGGTCAATTTAATACAATGAGACATAACTCTGATCAAGCAGTGGATGTAGTCGAGCCTTGCACAGCCAATGAGGTCAGATACAATTAAATTAAAGCAAGGGAAAACCCAAGGATTAGATAGACTTCCAGTTAAGGTATGGAAAGAAGTTTGGGTCAGATTTATTTGGGGTTTTGACTAATCTTTTTTTTAATGAGATATTTTCAAAAGGCCAACCCTTTGATTCATGGAAGCAGGCAGTAGTGGTCAATGAGATACGAGAAGGGGAAAGCTGGAGAAGTAGCTCCTTCATAGAGCCCCTTTTCAGTTCTAAATCATGATTATGAAATATTTTTGCCCTTATTAGCAAATAGATTAGGTAAAGTCATTACCTCTGGTGAATTTAGACCAAACCAGATTTATTAAAGGCAGGCAAACATCTAATTATGAGTGCTTCTATAATATTACAGCATGCCCAAACCTCTTAGAACAAAGGTGGTCATATGTTTAGATGCTGAAAAAGCTTTTCAGCAGAATACAGTGGAAATATTTAAAAGAAAAGTTACTGGCATTTGGACGAGGGCAGTACTTTGTACATGTATTTTTTAAGTTATACTTTAATATCACTGCCAGAATTAAAGCCTAGGGAGGCTTCTCTCATTATTTTGTAGTAGTAGAGAGAGTACGAGACAAGGACGCCCTCTGTCCCAGTTATTTGCTTTTTATATCTCAAACCCCTAGTGGTTGCAGTAAGAGTATCAAATGTAAGGGCTTACAAGATAGTGGCGAAAGTACATAAAACTGCAGCTCATGTGAATGATGTAGAACAATCACATACAGATTTGGATGCCTGATCTGAGGTTATTGGGGAGCTTAGTCATTTTTATAAGGTAAATATAGAAAAGACTAAAGATGTAATGATAAAATATGCCTAACCTAGAAATGCTGGTAAAATATCAAGACTTGTGGAAAGATGATAAATTTAAATGCCAAGGATTATGGGTTATGTCTGTGCACAATGCAATAAGTATCTGGAAAGAATGAAATTAGAGTTGAGACATTGGAAGATGTTAAACTTAGAACTAGATACAAAAATTTAGGCTGTTTAATGTGTTACTTGTTACCACTATGGTTCCATGCATTTCAGGCCTTTCCATGGAATGCTATAAAAGGCAAGATGGTAGCAGTAAAATACATGCCGACAGATCTTATATGGGATTGCAAAAGACCAAGGATATCCTGAGGAAAGACTGATGATGGCTAAAGGCTGGGGTGGACTGGCTGTCAAACCCATATAGATATTTCTAGGTTGCACAAGTCAAGGTGCTGCTGCTATTACTGCAAAAAAAAAAAAAAAAACTGTGATCCTTAATAGAAATGTGCAGCATTGGTCTGTGTTGCAATTTGAGGGGTTCAACAAAGCAGCTACACTGGCATAAGTTTGGGGAAGCTAAACTTACAGAAAACCTACATAAACACATATTTCAAACTGTAAGGGATTCATTAAAGCAGGAAACAGTGAAGTCCTAGAGAGGTTACATACCAAAAGGAACAAGGCTCACAGGTATAACCAGTGGTGGAATGGGTAGAAACTGAAGTGTAGGGCAGCACTTGTCAATAGGTAGAAACTGAAAGATAGGGCAACACTTGACAGATTTTGAGATAAAATTGGGAAACTGTAAAAAGAGCACATGACTTGAAGAAGGTGTTAAGGTTATAATACAAAGAGTTAATAATGGCTTAAAAAGATATCTTCTCAAATTTCCAAAGGCCGAAATAGAAAAAAAAACAAGACTAGTGGACTTTTATCTGGGTACTAGAAAAAGTACTGGGAAAAGATGGAAAGGAATTCTTAGTAAAATTTATAAAAGCCCGTTGCATATAAATAAACACCTGGAAAAAGAGCTAGAATGTGAAATGCATTATGAAATCTGGTTAAGGATCTGTAAATTGACAAGATTTTTGCATGGAAGTGTCTACATAAATAATTTTATACCCCAGTGAATATTAATATGTATTCAGATTCCACAGATAAATCCTGGAGATGTGAAGAACAGATGGGAGGTACCTGGGGACAGGGAAGTTATTTCAGGAAATCTGTTTAGCAAGGATTTATACTTCCCAGGACTACCAGGAAATGATTTGATACCAGGATAAAGCTACATTACTATTTATAATAGGCATGGTTGCAAAGAAAGCAATTACTAAAAAATAGAAGACTTAGACCCCAGACCTAAAATATGTAAAAATAAAATAGTCAAAATCAAAAGGGCTACTAAGGAGCAAAGAAATGACTACTGGAAAAATGGAAAAGCTGTTTTTTAGGGAACAAATTGAGACCTGATGTTACATTTAGGATTAACAAGCTTAAGAATCACTAGAGAATGGGGGTTATTTAGTAGAAAATTTGATTTTATTCCTGTACTAGAAGGTTTTTATTATGACATGTTAATTAGATAAATATAAGTAACCCCACCTGTACTAAACTGCATTAAAATATACTGGTGTAATAGATTAAGTAGAAAATGTATTCTTGTAAGGAATATGAAAAGTAATTAAAATGATTTAGTATGCTACTATCTTAAAGTTGGCTTGTTCTCGCTTTGTTTTAAGGTTGCTGAATTTTTAAGGCAATAAAGAGTTTATTAAACAAAATACTATAACTTATTACAGGTGGATTTTCCTTAGTCTGCAGGTCTTCCTCCTGTTTTGCCTGCATTAGAGGATCTTTTTTTGGTAGCCAGCAGTTTTCTGGACATCCGGCTTTCTGCTTCCAGAATGTCTAATAAAAATGAAATTAGGTTCCTCAGACCCACAAATTTCTGTCTTCAAACACCAGATGAGACCCTGTAGTGATTTTTCTGCTGAAACCATCTTCTGCCAAACATTTATTGGCAGCTAGCCCCCACCTTCTTCCTTCTGGAAAAGATGGGAAAGTATTTTGATGCGTTTAGAAAGAGTTTTTTCTTCTGCCTTAGTCTTCAGAATAGTGAATTGTCAGTCTCAAGATGTCCAGGATTATAGTGGCTTCTTTTGGTAATATAAGAATGTTAATTGCTGACCTCCTTTCACTGGAGACTTAATATCTCTTAACTCTTTAAATTCACTGTTTCTCGGGTATACAAATACTTTAAAATATTCTTTTTTAAAACGTCTATTGAATTTTCACTTGTGACATAGGCAAATTTACATTTATATAAATGTAATCAAACTGTATTAACAACTTCATGTTTACAAACATTATACTTCACATATGTTGTTATATATCATATAACTTAAGCAACATTACATAAATTATTCAATTCCTGCTTTTTTTTTAAACATGAAACATCATTATTAAACCATCACTTGCAGCATAGGCGATCATACATTTATATAAGTGAAAACATACCACTCCAATACAATCCTAGTTGCAAGCATTTTACATCACAAACCTTACTGACATACTCCCATTTGCAAGCATTATACATCACTTATAATCTACCCAGTCATTTTCAATCAAACATTGCATAGGTCTTTTAAGTCCTCCCATCTTTTAAATCTCATTCCTCTCCTGTAAAGAGAGAGAAATAGGGTGATCCTAAGCGAAAGACTAGCACTGGTAGAGTTTTTAGTAGAACTTAGAACAGAAGCTGCCATTAAAAAAGGAATAATTAGTAGGCCCAGTTCAAGATGGCCATTATGCATTTGTAGACATCCCTCTTCCACCAAAAAAAAAAAGCTACAGAGCCCTAAAACAGATACACAATTTAGCATTTCAGAACTTGAGGTACACCAAGTTACCTCTCATTTGCCTGCTACCAAGACCCCATCGGGGGGGGGCAGTATGGCTCCTGTGACCTTGCAGACTTGCTGATACATTCAGTGAACATTGACTCATTGTTTCTGAGGGACCACCAAGTGTTCCTTAAATTTTAGTTGGCAAAGAGATCCCAGGATCTTTAACAGAAGTTAGGGCTCCAAACCAATGTGTCTTGTCCAGGTGGATGTCACACTTAAAAAGAAAAAAACAGAAGACTAGGGATGTGGCCTCTCTCTCAGCAGCTAGGGAAAAGGAGTGGGTAGATTTTGCATAGGATTGTTCAAAGCAATTATGTATTTGAAACCTCCCTCCTTTGGGTCTCCACTATCACAGGCAACTCCTCAAAAACCTGGCTTGGTTTCTTCCTTTTCTGAAGAACAAAATTACAATTCTGACAAACATCTAGTTTTTCTCAGCTGCATTCTCCAGAATGAAACTCTTCTGATGAAAAGGATTCAATGTCACCAGATTCTCTCTTTGAAGAAGCCACCTTTGAGGAGATTATCCAGAACGTGATCTACTTTGAATGGAAATCCACTCAGATTTCTGATCAGAAAAAATATTACAGCCTTTTGGAGATGTGTACCCTTTCCTCGTCTCCAGGACTTTGTCCTTGAGGCTTTCCAGAATACTTTTCAGTCCATCTCTTCTGCACCTGATTCTCAACCACCAGCTCCTAAAAGACCAGATGGGTTTTACAAGGTGCCTGATGACCTAAATGCTTAGACAAGAATCCAGTGGCAGAAGCCTATGCAGTATATCTCCCTCTCTCTTCAGATAAACCCCTCTAAGCTTCTGGCTAGTGCTAATGCACCATCTACAGACAAAGATAGTAGAACAACGGATAGATGGGGAAATAAGATTTACATCTCTGCTGCCCTTGCTTTTAGGGCAATTAACTGCCACAGTCAATTGACAAAGTACTTTTGAGGTCTCTGTCTTGCATTCCTTAAACAAAGTTATTTTGAACCCTTTTATAGCAGAGTTGAAGTAAGAAATGCAAAGCCTATATCCCAGACTACTCAAATAGCCAGACACAGCATTAAGTGCAGTTATGATGCTTCTTCAAGTGTAGCTTCCATTGGATCTGTTTATTCAAATTTATGCGCAACTTCACAGTCAGCCTATCCATGAGGATTTCAGATCAAAACCTTTAGACTCTCCCTTGGGCAAACATTAACCATTTGGTCCTCGGGCTCCCAGTCTGTTCAAAACTCTCCAAGACCAAGGTAAGACTATGAAAGACTGCAGACAGATTCTACTCTCCTCAGTTTCTAGATACCATATGAAAGTACAGTTGTGCAGAATTATACCATTAACAGTAGATGTCCTCCTCTTCACTGTTGCAGTATTCTTCAAGGAAGGCATTTCCTGCCAAGGAGAGCCCAGCATCTGGGCAGCATACCAAAGCCTTTATATCTTATAAGTGCCATATATCACGTATATGTTGCCCTCATAAAGCATAGAACATAAAGATGATGAACAGATGCCAGTACTCAGAACTTAATTGTCCCAGGAGGAACAGAATACCTTCAGGGACAAGACTACATGTACAGCCACAAGGAAAAGGAAGCAAGGGCCCCTCAGTCAGGAGGGCAACAAAAACACTTCTGCCAGAGCTAGAAAAGAGGAGTAAGGAGGGAGTGGCCAAATAACTGCAACAATGAAGGGAAAGACATCTATTTTTATGGTAAGATTTTACACAACTGTACAATGGCCTTCCATTTCAGTTTTGCAGTATTCTTTACAGAAGAGAGACTGCAAGAGCTAAGAAGGGTGAGAGGAGAAAGGCACAGAAGTTCCTGCTACAAACACATGCAGAATGGCCCTAGCAAAACCTGCCATGACCCTGGAAATGACATCCAATTTATAATGTTTAGTGAAAGTATGAAAAGAGGACCAATTAGCCTCAAGCATGGAATTGGTGTCAAGTCCTTGAAAAGGGCACCAGATGAGTCAACCGCTCTAGTAGAATGTGCCTTTACAGATGAAGAAATTGGCATTTACCATGAAAATAATAACAAAAAGAAATTACCTTAGAAATTCAGGAAGAGATGCTTTGCTTGGCAAAAGACAAACTCAAAGTCCTGAGATGAAAAGAAACAAAAGGTTAGTCAGACTTGCCTTTGTTTTATCCAAATACCAGAGTTGTCAGTGCAGATCCAAGGTATGGAGGACCTTCTTACTGGCAGACTGTGGAGAAGGAAAAAAAGAAGGAAGGTGCATAGACTGTGTCCACTCTATCATCTTGGGCATAAAAGAAGGAATAGTTCAAAGGGATACTCTCTCTCTGAAAACCTAAAAAAGATGACTAGGCTTAAGAGCCTGAAGTTCAGACATTCCCTTGACTGACTTAAAAGCCAGCAGGTTCAACAGGAGCCTGACACAATTTTTCAAGTATAAAATTGAGGTCCCAAGAAGAAGGAATTGGCTTTCTGGGTGGCCTGTTTTGAAGGATGCCTTTAAGAAATTGCTTGACCTCAAACTGAGAGGCCAAAGGAGGATTTAAGAGCAGATAAGCAGAGATTCCAATATGCCAGTCCAGCATGAAGCAGTAAAAATAAAGAACCAGTGGGACTCGCACGGGGGGGGGGGGGGTTCTGATGGCAAGAAAAACACCAGACAGAAAATCTTTTCCATTGGACATGCATGATTTTCTGGTAGTGGGCTTGCTGGCTTCCTGTACAACCCTGGAGTACGTCCTCAGAAAAGTGATGCCTAAAAGGATTCAAAACTCTGTCACCCACAGTGTCATCTGAATAAGTAGACAGGTGAGGATAGATAAGAGTTCCTTTTTCTTGTGTGTTAAAGAAGGGGGGACCAATGCTACCTGGTTCAAAACAGAGTTGCCGGCAAGATTTTGGGAGAGTTATGCCTGATCTTATGCAGACCTTGTTGCAATAGAGGAATGGGGGAGGCATATACAGTGTCTTGGTTCTTTTGAACAGACGGAGTTGTTCAAAGGGGAGGCAAAAATATGTACCTGAGAAATACCCCACTGATGGACTATGTCCAGAAATGCATCTCTGTGAAGCATCCATTCTTGATCCTGTGTTCTGGACCTGCTTAGCGAGTCTGCCACTAGATTGTGTTCTGAAGGAATGTAAACCACCTGAAGAGTCACTTGATACCTGATAGTATATTGTATGCCTGAAGAGCTAATTTGCAAAGGAGATGGGATCTAGTACACCCTCCCCATCTTGTTGATGTACCGCATCACAATGATTTTGTCTGTGAAGGTTTTGAGGGGGCCGGGGTGGAAAAAGGAATGAAAAGCTTAGACTCAGCAGCAGAGCTGTCATTACTTTTGCATTGATATGATTGGACCTCTGATGAGAAGGCCAGAGACACTGGACCTTTACAGAGTCACAAGTAGCCCCTCCTCATGTCAGAGCTGTTCATTGAGCAGTACCTGAGAAGGAATTGGAGCCTGAAAAGGTAGCCCCAGATTGAGAGAGGAGTTTAATCCATCACTGAAGTTCAAGTTTGAGACAAAGAAGTAAAGAAACCGGGACCTCCAGTGGGTGGCAGTGTTGAAGCCACACTGATTTGCACTACCATTGTAGCTTCTTCATATGGAACCTGGCAAGAGGAAATATGGGAAAAGTGAAGGCCATACACCCCAGAATCCAGAAAAATTCTCTAGCCTTGAGAGGACAGAGGAAGGAGAGACTGAAAAAAGCTGTCAGAGACAAAACCTTGAGAGCAAAAAGAGAAGCCAACATGGGAATGTTTTGAAGCCTGCACCTGAGAAAAACATGATTCTGAGAGGGCATTAAAGCTATTTTTTTGAGATTTATAGTAGACCCCAAACTTTGTAAAAGACAAGTGGTAAAGTGATGATCCTGTAACAGACTGCTTGGAGGAGCCTGAATAAGCAGGTTGTCCAGATAGGGGAAAATCTGTATCCCTTGAAGTGGGCAAAAAGCAGTGACAGGAGCGAGACATTTGGTGAATACTTTTGGGTCATTAAAACGGCCATAGAGCAAAACAGAAAACTGAAAATGAGAGGAAAAACGCACAAAATTTCCTGAACAGAAGGTGAATGGGGATGTGACAGTATGTATCCTTGAGGCATAGAGAAACCAAGAAGGCCTAATGAAGAGGAAACAAGGTCTGAAGAGAGACCATCTAGAAAGAAGGAACCTTGAGAAAGATGTTAAGCAGAGAAATATCCAGAATTAGTCTCCACATACCTGCCTTCCAAGGAACCAAAAACTTTCTGGAGTAAAACCCCTTTCCCTCTTGGGTGGGTGAAAAAGGCTGAATGATGCCCTGATCCAAATGGGATGGCAAAACCTCTGGGAAAATAGGAAACTGTTCTTGAGGAGATTGCAGAATGCATGGAAAGTGGCAAAGGGATTTCAAAACTATGAAATACCCCTTATGAATTATAGACAGAGGTTATTAATGCCAATTTGGAATAGACAGAGCAAGGTGGAGAGATGAGGCGACCTGGCCTAGGGGTAGAGGAGGTGAAATGTTAAATGGAGACAGGCTTGTCTTGAAAAGAAGGCTTCTGAGATAGTCTGAGTGGATTTAGCAGTGGCCATGCCTAGATCCTGTTTTACCTCTGGGTGATAGGCTAGTCTGCCTACGGATAAAAGCAGACTTAAAAGGTTAATTCTTCTGGAATTTGGGGATAGAGGCAAGAAAAAATGTTTGAGTTCCTGCAAGGCCTTGCTTTTATCCTGGAGGGAAATAAACAAGGTCCGAAGCACCTGTCCCAAAAAGAGTTTTGTCATCCAAAAGCTTGACTCTAATACCATTAGATAAAGTCTGATGATGTAGCTAAGAATAGTGCCTCATCACAGATCCAAAAGCAGCAGCCCTGGAAGAGGTATCCGCTGCATCATAGCTGTATTTTATGGAGTGACAGGCAACTTGAGAAGTGGACCCTAGCAGGGAAAGAGCTGAAGCCTTCCCATCAGAATCAGGACAGACACCACTTTAGCTACCTGAAAAAAAAAGAGCAAAAACATATCTGGTTATGTGGGTTTGGTAATTAATAGCCACCAAAAGACAAGGTGGCAGCAGTTTAAACATTTTTACCCAACTGTCCTTATCTGAAGGAAGGAGCTTAGTAGATGGTAAAAGCTTAGAAGGCTTATCAATGGAAACTGAAGCCACTGAAGGATTAACAGAAGGGCACCTCTACAAAAATGTGCAATCCTAAGGCATCTACCTATCCGGTTTCTTCAAGGATGGGGGGGGTTGAGATTCAGGAGCTAAAGAGGCTGCAGAAAATGTGTCCAAAATGGCTACCAAAACAGGAGGAACAGCAGACAGCTTGGGAGAGACTATTTGTAAAAGCTAATACTACCTCTTTTGAATGTCTGAGACCTGGGAGCAATCCCATTTAAAGTACTCCATCATACGAGCAATAGTATTCCCAAAGGATAATTTTTCGAAGGGGGAGTCTGGGCACAAAGAATCCTCCTCTTCTGGCCCATCTACAGGAGAAGGAATTTGAGAGGAGTAAGCAAGGAATTCATCCCAGAATCTAAGTCCTCATTTGAGGAATCCATTTCCCTAGGCCTCTTAACAGGAGTGGAAGACCAAGGAGCAGCAAGGACCAACACCCCTTGAGGAGGCTTCAAGACATTGAACAGACCCTGAGTAAAATCCTGCCATTCACATTTGGGACCTTTATCGACAGGGTATTATGTTTAGTTTTTTGCTGTTTCTTTAGCGGGCCATCCACCTTAAGGACTTAAGTGGTCCAGACCCATGGTGGGTTTTGATAATTGTAAAAATCTCTTCCTTCACTAAAATCTGAGGAATCCCCCATGGTCCCTCAGAAATAATCAGCTGAGTTTCCCCCTCAACACTCCGATCAAAAGTTAAAACAGCCTCTGAGAACATGCAAGAAGTCTGATCCATGCTGGCCTCTGACTGGGTTGGTACAGAGGGATCCAAGGCAAGCTCTAGACAGTCTTCAGGACTATCACTAGCTTCTAGAGAGATGTCCGGGAGAGGTTGTACAGCAACCGGATCAGACCTGGTTTTCTTGACCTTCTTGGCAGATGGTTGACCCTTGAAATGGAAGGTTTCCACTGTATGCTGAGCAAACAGTTTGTCATTGATTC
The DNA here is from genome assembly GCF_019279795.1 of Protopterus annectens. Classification (NCBI taxonomy): domain Eukaryota; kingdom Metazoa; phylum Chordata; order Ceratodontiformes; family Protopteridae; genus Protopterus; species Protopterus annectens. Next base: position 1,391,186,918 of record NC_056728.1, read on the forward strand.
TCAACATATATGGATAAGGAAGATAAGTGACTACATAGGGCCTTAACGGGCAAATGCTTGACAGATAGAGCACTGAGTATGGTCGTGGGAAGGACCCAAGCAAAAAAGACACAGGTTTTGATGGTCTTTATGGGGAATCTGCCTCCCACACTGGCATTTTCCCTTCTTGGATGACATGAATGCAAGTACACTACCAAACTGATTAAATGTAGAGAAGAAACACTAATTGGGCACTTATCTAAACATAGCTTGGTAACCAGCACAGCAGAAGGGTGTGCAGATCGACATTTGCTAATGGCATTCAGACTGGCTACAAAGAAGTTCTAAGTGCTTGCATCTGTATATCACCTTTATGCCCTTATGCTTACACAAGGAGCCTAAGTGTGACATATGGCACTTATAAGATGTAAAGGCTTTAGTATACTAGACGGATGTTGGGCTATCATTGGCAGGAGATAACTTCTATAAAGAATACTGCAACAGTCATAATAAAGGACATCTACCCATCTAAATCTTCCTCCATCATTAATACAGATCCTATGACATCTCAGAAACAAAGAACCCCCCCCCCAGGAAAAGGTAATCTGACAAACCCCATAGGGGACCTCCAGCAATGAGGTCTTCCTTTGGAAGTAAAAATCTGTGACTACCTCAGGAACACCCCTCCCCTGCCCTCAACCCCTTTACCCCAATTTCCCAAGCACTGCTGCTCTCTCTGGCCAGGTGGGAAGCTATTACCACAGAAAATTGGGTCATGCCCATCAAGGATGGTTATACCTTGTCCTGGGAAAATTTGCCTCCTCTGAAATGCATGCCACAACCACCTCACAACCAAATGTCCCTTCTTGCCCCAATTATTCAAGACAGGGCATCATCAAGCAAGTCCTAAAGGACTTCATGAGGAAAGGATTTTACTTCAGGATTTTTCAAGGGCCAAGGAAAGAAGGCAGTGGAGACCCATCTTAGATTTCTCTCCTAAACACTTACTCGAAGGTACCATTTTTCAAAATGCTCTCTCTCTATACTGTTGTACCTTTCATCCTCCCCCAGGATTTCTTAGTGCCACTAAATCTGAAGTATGCCTACCCATTCATCCTTCTTGCAGGAAATTCCATAAGTTTTCCTCTGGTTTCTTGCATTTTCAATTTACTCCTCTGCCTGTTCATCTTTCCACAGCTTCAAAAATGTTCATAAAGTGTATCGTTCCATTAGTAGCTTTCTGTTGCACTCAAGAAATCCAAGCTTTCCCCTACCTGGATGGTCTGTTAAATCCATACTCCAGAAATAAGTCTTCAGCGTCTACACTTCACCCTCTGAGTATCACTATAAGCTACAGAAGATCTCACATGACCCCTACACAGGACCTGTTTTTCATGGGCTGCCAACTGGACAGAAAATGTATGCCTTTCTCCCTAGGAAAAAGTTCACATATCCCCATTTAGCAATAGTGTTAAAAAAATGGATGTGGTGGTGGATATCTGAACAGTTGCAGTATTAGAGGGAGAGGACATTCACAGAACTAGTGTTTCTGTAGTCCCCTTCTTGGAGGTAAACTGCAGAACCCTGAAGGTTAGCCTAGTTTCCCCATTTTAGGCATTTGGGGTCATTTCTCCTTGCGTATTCCAGTGTGGAAAGCCATCATGCATTATCCAGAGACTTAAACAGTCACATTTCTTTTCCTACCCACAGCAGTCTCACTACTGGATGGCCCATCCTGTCCAAGAGAGAGCCAAAAGAGAACTGGCAAACCTTTTAGAAAAATTAATAATCCTAGACAGGAGGTCCCACCATGCCAAAGAGGCTCCAGTGTGTATTCTACATTCTTTTTAGTCCCCAAAAAGAACAAGAACTTCAGGCCAATACTATATATTGGTGTGCTAAAGTTTTTGTAACAGATTCTGGTTTGTCATGCAGCAGACCTTCCCTTGCGTGCTTATAGGAAAGAAACTCAATGTGCTGTCTAGGTCCTCAGGATGCCTGTTTTGCACATAAAGATACCTGCATTGCAGAGTAGAAGCCAATCATTACAATTTCAGGGACCTTTCATTCATTTTCACCACAGCCCCCAGATTGTATCCTGAATGCATGGAAACTGTGACAGTCTGTCTCAGGTTGTGGGTAATGACAATACATGGAATAATACAGTTGTAACAGTGAACTGTGTTATATGGTTTCCCTGATGTTCTTCATTCCACATTGCTGCAGTCCTAACTATTGGGGCATGGTCCGATGCAGAAGCAATTTTGCGAGTGCAGGTTGGCGTTCTGAAAGTTTCTGAAGCCAGAGTTTCAGACCGAATCAAAGTTGGGGAATATTTTGGTTTTCTTGCCTCAGTATTTAACGGATGTCAGAAAAAGTGAATAACTGTATTTCTTGTGGATTACCATACTTTGTGTATACCTTGTTTATGTTGGATAGACTGTGCCAGGTTAGTGTTTGGGAAGCGTTGTAATTATAAAATGGGTTCTTTAGAAAGCTCAGTGGAGCGGAGGTTTTGCCAGGTGTTTCTTTGGAGTCTCAGGAGAGACTTTACTGTTACAGGATGTATCCTCTCAGGAAGTAGGCCAGGCTGAGGGGCCTCTCAGGTGGCTGTTCTTCCCTCTCTTCCTAAGGTGGTCAGAGCCTCCCCTTCTGTTTCCAAGGCTTCTTTGAGGGGCAGGCCTAGTGCTTAAACATATGCTTAAAATGGCAGAGGATTTGATTACTATGATATAAGAGGCCTAGGGTGGAACCTGAGTTTGAGAGTTTTGAGCAATGCCCTCCTTATTCTGATTCTGATGTGGATGATTCTACTCCTTCAGCTTCCCCTCCTGAATGAGGATTTTCATTTTCAGAGACTCTGCATTCCATGAGGGAGCATTTTAAATGGGAAGGTCAAGATTTCTCTGATTCCAGGAAAAGGCTTAGCCTTTAGCTATACCTCCTGTTTTGAATGTGGTGGAAGATGTTTTGCAGAGGCTTCCCTGAATCAGTTCTTTGCCTCCTGCCCCAGTTAAACCGGATAGGTATTATAGGGTGCCTGAAGCTCATAAGTATCTTTTAGAGTCCTAGGCCTCAGTTGTTAAAAATCCTGTCCCTCCTGATAAAGAGGCAAGGGCTTTGGATAGATGGGGAAAGAAAGTGTATACTTCTTCCACTTTAGCCATGAGGCGTTGAATTGTCAGTTTCACATGTTAAAATATCAGAATTATCTTCTTTCACAGTTGAAATCTGTGTAAAGAGTTGCAGGATTTAGTTCATGTGTCTGAACAGGTGGGTAAACATTCCTTGCAATGTGGTTTTGATGCTGTGCAGGCCTCCTCCAGGGTGGCTGCCACTGGTTCTGTTCTTCGTAGGCACGCCTGGTTGAGAGATCAGAATTTAGCTGTTTGGATGCTCCCTTGCAGTCTGATGTGTTGTTTGGTTCGCCTGTAGAAGCAGTTTTGAAGAAAATGGAGGACAAGGCTAAGTCTATGCAAACTGTTAAAGATTTTTGCAGGTGCAGCCTCCAGTTTAGTAGAAATTGGCCTGCTAAGGGATGGACTTATCCTGCTTATGATTCCCAGTCTAGGGGTACTCAGGGTTCTTTTAGGCCTAGGACAGGAGTTCCCCTGCTCAGACTTCTGGTGAGGGCAGAGGTCAGTCCCAGACCCAATGACCTGCCTTTTCAGCTGCCAGTTCATTCTTGCCGAAGACTGTCTCTTTTCAAAGAAAATTGGGATTTAATTACCCAAGACAGATGGGTTCTGGATATCATTCACCACGGTTACAGTTTTATTTCCATACCTTGCCTCCTTTCAAAGGCATGCCAGACATTCCTCCTCTACAAAGACAAGAGGCTCACAAGCAAATTTCTCAGTTACTCCAAATAGGGGCCATTCAGCCAGTTCCTGTGCCAGAAAGGGGCCTAGGATTTTATTCTTATCTATCCTCAACACTTATCTGGACATTCCCAAGTTCAAAATGTTGGCGTTACAACAGCTTTTACCTCTGCTGGCAAAGATCACTGGATGGTAACTTTAGATCTCAAGGAAGCTACCTTCCTGTGCCTATAAGACTAAGTTGCAGAAAGTATCCTGGAAATTCTCATTATCAGTTCTCTGCATTGCCCTTTGGCTTATCTACTGCGCCCAGTATTCACAAAGGTTCTGGCTCCCAATTAGAGCTTTCTCAGCTAAATGGAATTCAAATCTATCCTTACTTGGACGATTGCCTGATTCTGGCTCAAGAAAAGGAAGTCCTTCTACAGCATTTGGAATATGTCATAGCAGTGCTAAGATGCCTAGGGTATTCTGTGAGCGAAATAAAAAGTCCAGTCTAGTACCCTCTCAAGACATGTGCTTTCTGGGTGTGAGACTGAATACAGCAGCCCAGATGGCCTTTTAACCCGGACCAACCAAAGAAACCTTCCAGTTTCTTCCATTCACTTTCTCTTCAGTCCGGGCTGACTGCAAGGACAATCCTTCCAGCCTTAGGGTTCATGGCATCTTGTATTCTGGTGCTTCCCAATGCCAAACTGCATATGAGGAAGCTACAATGGTATCTCAAAATGTATGGACACAGCACTGCCAGGATTTGGACACTGTCATTCAAATAATACCTTGCATTCAAAAGGAATTTTTGTGGTGGGCTCAGGAATGTCACCTAAACAAGGGACTCTCTGTGACCCGGCAGAGCTGAGTCAAATTCTAACGACAGATGCCTCAGACATTGCTTGGGAGCTCATCTAAATGGAAAGTGGATACAAGACAAGTGGCCTGCCAGACTACAGCATCTAAATATCAACATGAAGGAGATGTTAGCAGTCCAGTTTGCATTAATGGCTTTCAAGAGTTACTTCTTCCAGGGCAGGTGTTGATTCTAACAGACAACACAACTGTCATGTGGTACATCAACAAACAAGGGGAACACATTCTTACCCATTGTGCAGGCAAGCAATGATTTTATGGGAGACTGCGCTCAGCTTGCAACTAACTCTTCAGGCAAGGTTTCTGCGAACTCCTTAGCAGATATGTTAAGCAGACAAATCATGGATCCCCAGAAACTGGATCTTCATGTATTTCAAAAGTTGACAGTGTCCTGGGGAACTCCAGACATAGATCTGTTCGCTTCTCCACTAAACCACCAGCTGCCAAAGTTTTGCACAAAGAGGTTTCATCACACAGCTTGGAAAGTGGATGCTCTTTCTTTCAGTTGGAAAAATCTTCATGTGTATCACCTCTGCCTCTTCTTCCAAAGGTGCTTCTAAAGGTCAGACAAGACAAGCCAAGGATGATTTTAATAGCTCCAGATTGGCCTCGGCAGCACTGGTACCCATTACTGAGGAGTCTGGTAAGAAGCCTCCATGGCCTTTACCCTTGATTCCACATCTGTTGTCTCAGAAGGACGGTCGTCTGCTCAATGTCAAGCTTCACTCTCTTCATCTAACAGCCTGGCATATTCTGTTTTGAAAGACAGCAGGTCTCAACTTCCTCAACAAGTTTTAAATGTGATTATGGAAGCCAGAAGACCTAGTATAAGGAAAGTGTACGCAGAAAAATGGAAGAGATTTTTATTTTGGACTGCAGCAAAGAATTTGGAGATTTGAAGCCTAATTTGTGTGGCTCTTCAATATCTTACTGAGTTATTAGACAAAGGTTTGTCTTTCTCTTCCATTAAGATTCATGCTGCAGCAATTTCAGCTCACTATGATTGTGACCCACCATTGTTTTCACATCCTTTGTTCAAGCAATTTCTTAGAGGGGCAAAGAATATAAGACCCCGTAGAGCTCCTACTCCTGCTTGGGATCTCAATTTTGTGTTGGAGAAACTTACTCTACAACCTTTTGAGCCTGCAGCTACTGCTGAACTGAAATACTTGTCATGGAAGACTGCTTTTTGTTGGCCATTACTTCTGCAAGAAGGGTTTCTGAGTTACAGGCCCTTATGGCGGTTGAGCCTTTTTGATTTTCATAAGGATAGGGTATCATTACGTACTAATCCTTCCTTTATGCCTAAAGTGGTTTCTAGTGTGGCTTTAAACCAAACTATTCATTTTGCAGATCCCCAAAATAAAGGGAAAAGATTTTGCACACTTTAGATGTACACAGGCTATTATTTGAGCAGGACTAAGGATTTTAGGCAGTCTCAGCAGTTGTTTGTTTCTTTTGCTTTGAGTTCTCAGGGCAAGCCTGTGTCAAAACAAACTATTTCTAGATGGATTGGGTGTTGCATTACATTTTGTTATTCCCATCATGGCAAGGAGATTCCAGCTGGGATTAGGCCTCATTCCACTAGGGCTACTGCCACTTCAACAGCATTTCTGAGGGGTGGCAACTAAGGATATTTTGGAGGCAGCTACTTGGAGTTCAGTGCATACTTTCTCTAAGCATTATCACCTTCCTCTCTACTCTAAGTCTAGGGCTGGTTTTGCCACAGCTATTTTGCAGGGCATGTTGTCAGTTCCTGCTTCCTTATGATTTGCCAGCCTCCCTTACCTCTGCTTTGGGATTCTAGACTGCAGCAATGTGGAATGAAGAACATAGTACAGTTTTGTACCTACCATAAATGTAGATGTCCTCCTTCCCTCTGTGTTTAGGGGTGGTTGTGTAGGTGAGGTTATATTCTGCTAATTTTGTATATTTTGTATATATATATATTTTGGTGCAGGTATGTTGGGAGTTTTGGTTTTGGCCTTATCTTTTCAGGGTCTTCTGACATCTGGGGCAAGAAAAGACTGAGGATATGGCGTCGGTCATGCGCATTAGTACCCTGGCGTGCTGGCGTCGGTCTAATATGCGCCTGACCGACGTCAGCCCTATTCTTTCGGACTGCCGGACCGGACTACAGCTACCCAATAGTTAGGACTGCAGCAATGTGGATCCTCGAACATCTACATTTATGGTAGGTACAAAACTGTACTTTACTGAGCATACAAAGCTGCCTGTTTTCATAATGTGTTTACACATGCTGCTGTTATAATAGTGAAAAGTACCACATTCCTTTTACAAGTTTCTTATCAGCTAGTCATCATTTTGTAGCACAAAAGCTGCTTTAAAATGAGACAACATTTAAAGGAAAAAATGGTCTAACATCTATTCTTATTTCTGGTATTGCAATATTATATTCAGTGTGTGTGAAGGTTACTCATACTTTCATGCGTGTATAACAGTTAGGGAAACTAAAGGATAGAATAAGTGAGCACCTATCGGAAATAATTTAAATGGATAAAAATGCATTGTATAAACATACAAGTAAGAATGCTAAATATGTTTTCAAATTTAAAGTCCTTGAAAGTATATTATATAATATGAGAGATGGGACATTAAAACTGGTGGAAATGAGAGTTACACTGGCAGATATTACTGAACACAACTACACCACCTGGTTTAAATGGCAATAGTTCTAATAAAAACTGTTCTAAAAGTAACATCGCTGATTAGTTGATTATCTGATAGCTTGCTTAAATGTGTGTTGTCTTTTGGTGTTAAGTTCTGATGAAGTCCGTTATGATGAAAGCTTATCTCTATGCTTGACTTGCTTTTATTATTTTACTTTTAATAATGTGTCTTATTTGAACCACTGGTGGTTTGGCTTTTAGAGATATTGGTTTAAATCCTTCCAAGTAAATTTGCATGCAACCCAGACATGTGAACCTATCTAGCAGCCCCCCCAGGACAAAGTTACCAATCTCCAGAATATCATCAGTCTACTGACATTCCCCTAAGAGAGAGTAACATTGTGCTTGAAAGTACTTTGGGTTAAGACTGCCACAATATTCCTGATACTCTGCACAAACTATGATGGTGCTCTAGTAGATGCTGACCATAGTAACATGACTATCTAAATCGCCTTCTCAAATTAGTAAGTAGGGCATACCTCTCAACCTCTTAGCACAAGAAATTTAGACAAAACCAAAAATAGAGGAGCAAAAGCCCAAATATATTGACTAGTTTTAAATATTGCTCTTACAAACGTGACAGTTGCTAGAAAAAAATGTTTTTGCATTAACATGCATTTTTCAAAGGATATGAAGTCTGAAACTCGAACATCTGTCATTATTTAGTTAATTCAATCCTCAGTGATGTGTCAGAAAACCATAAATGTTATCAGAAACAGACTAAAAATATGAAGCAAAATTGTAGACATTCTGGGAAAAGAGGTATGAGTAGGGGCACCACCATGACAGCCTTGTTCAGGACTTGCATGTTCACCCCCCACTCCAGAGTGATGGTTAGATTGGATATTTCTGCCCTGCAATGATGGCAACATTAAGGCAGGCAGCCATGGGACATGACAGTGGATTTCATTGTACATGAATGTGTCCTGGAGCAGAGGGAAGTGTTACAATACATTTTCCTCATGACGCAATTGCCATTTAGTTGGACAATGTGAAGTGATTTGTTACATAGACTTGTGGGTACTTACTAGGCCACTGATCTGAGATGATCTACAGAAGCTTAAACTTGCATTTCCAAGAGGTTTATTAGCCCTGGTATTGTAAATATGATTAACCCAGAGGCCCCTGTATTTTAACTACGAATAATCCATGCTGGGCAGACATATGTTATTCTTATCCATAAGGGACATGGGTGCTAATCCAGGGGTGATCTGACAGTATCCCATCCATTCATCCAGATTACGCTTGAACAGAGTAAGAGACGTACTTTGCTTTAAGTGGGGAGTAGGATGATTCCAGAAAAGTAGTATTCTCTGTGAAATAAATCTGTCCTTAAGCATATTCTGTTTAAGTTGCAAAAGAGATTAAGATCTCTTGAGCAGTTTCTGCTGTTATTGGTCTTGTGAATGGGCAGTAGATATGAAAGGACTGGGTCAGCAGAGGCTCTGTAACTGAAACAGAAATCACCCCTCAGTAGGTTGATTGATACTGAGAACAAGGCTTTGAGATGGTCAATATAGCTTTTGTGATTTAGGCAATTTATTTTCTTGGTGAGAAAGTGTTGTGGTCATTCATGTTTTGCCAGGTAATTGAACAGGTACATACCGAATGGGATATTATACTCACTGATTGACCTAATACGGGCAGAATGCAGTGAAATAATCACCTGCCTTGATCTGGATGGTAAACCCTTACTTAATAAGCTGCACAATGAAAAAGGGCTTTCTCTCTGCAGTGGATCTGTGAGGATTGAAGGACAGAGATCATTCTTTACATGGTTTCTTCATCCTTAAAATACTGGTTTGTTTCTCAGGGGTGTGTTGATGTGATATTTGCAGGGTTTTCATGCTTGTTAAAGGACAGTACTATACATTTTTTTGTGCTTAGGTTTAAGCCATGTTTTGGACACTAGCTATTTGTTTGGGAAAGGCCCTTCTGAACGATCTTGGTGTCTTCTAGAGTGTTTTTGATGGCATCAAGTTTGCAGTCATATGCAGACTTTGTCAGCTCTAAACCTTTAACTTTAGCTTTGACCTCTAAGAATTGAATACTAAAGAGGAATGGCCTGAGATACAAATCCTTAGGTACACAGCTAGTGATGGCTCTTTTAAAGTTGTTAGACCCTCCCACCCTAATTTCCTGGAATCTACTTGAGAGCCAGTTTGCTATCTACAAGCAGGGTGGGACTCATTTGTACTTTCAATAACAGTGGATATTGGAATGGGCCATGACGTCACTTTTCTTGTAGCACCACATTCCTGATCAAGCTGATTCAGTAGCAATCACACATACATGATGTTTAGTGATGCACCCATGAGTAGCCCCAATGTCAGTCTGTGGCAAACATGATTTTTTGTTTCTGGGGAAGTCTTGCCATGACTACTTTGCCTCAACCCACACCAAGTCATCATTATCCATAATCGTGAAATTTCTGTATAATGCAAAACAGAGCAAGGACCAAGTGTTTCATGTAGTCCCCTTTTAACGCAGTCAGGCTTAGTTTCCCCCAGCTTTGGCCTTACTTGTTAGAGAAAAGCCTGTTTTCCTCAGACCTGCCAAAGGTCTGCTTTCTCACTCATCCCACAAGCCTTACTTGGACTTTAATTTCCAGAAATGAAGCTCTCTTTACTTACACGCACTTCTGAGCCATGAAACCATCTTACCTAGTATAGATGGTCCAAATCTACACAGGTTCTCAGAAAACAGCTATCAGGAAAACCTATTATAAAAAATGGACAAAGTTTTCTATTTGTGCAACTATTCAAGGTCCAGACTTTCCTCCTATTCCAGCCATGTTACAGCTCTTTGCTAAAACTTTCAATCAGGGCTGTAGTTGTTTTATTCTATAGTCAAGATCCAATAATCTATTTCCAGTTTTCACAAGGGAATGAATTAATGATCCCTGGATTCACATATTTTAAGTCCTTTCTGGGAGTTTTATTTTTGAGATTCCACCTAGGGAACATGCTGTATCTTAAGAACTTAATTTTATGAAGAAGTTGTTGGCATTTCCTTCATTGAGACCTGCAGCTAAAGTGCATCTCAAGTTTCTGTCATGGAAAATGTTTTTCTTTAGTGGCAGTCACTTCCTGTGGTGGAGTTTCAAGACTCTAGGTTCTTGCTTCTAGACCTCCATATGTCATCTTTAATAAAAACATAGTTTTCTTGTGCATAATGCCAGACCTTCATGCCAGAGGTAGCTGTGAAAGCTAACCTCAACCAGTACAGAATATTCCAACCAGGGAGAGGTACTCCCTTCACCCTTTATTTCCCCCATTACCAACTGATCATTAACCCCCTTTTCTGACCAATGAACCCATTTGTTAATCATCAATGGGAAGAAATTTTGCCTGGTGAAGCTGTCAGTTTAGGCAGCCATCAAGGGTGGTTTGGCTTTTTTCTCACTGATCCTAAACCTGTGCACTTGTGCTAGGTGATTTCCTGCAATGGCCTTACGGCAAAGGCTGTTCCCTCACTTCCCCAGGAGATTTCCCTACCAGGCAGCTCCAGTCCATCTCCGGAAGCAAGAGTGGTGGTTCCTGCAGTCTCCACCAGTGAAATCATACTAACTCCATGTGCTCCCAAGAGACATGAGTGGGACATTCATTTGTCCTCTCCTTCTCTGCCTGGTTCCTCCAGTGCAAGAACCAATAATCGAATCCTGTTCACCTGGCTCACAGTAAGGGCTCCATCCCTGTCTCACTGAGCCCTGAAGGGCCAGTACTTATTGTCTAGACATTTGTTATGGTTCTATCTGGGTAGAAAAAGAGGCATTAGAAAAAATGGTCAACTTTTGTTTCCTTTAACAGAGTGGAATAAAAGTTTTCAAAGTCACACTGTCCAGATGGCTCTTGAAATGTATTATTTTATAGCGAAAAAAATCACATTCAGCTAGAGCCAGAATATCAGCGTGTCCTGTTGGACCTGACATCAGCCAAGAAAGGAGAAGCTTGCTTCTTCCTGACTGATGGGACAGAATGCTATTCATCAAGTCTTAGTAATGGAATAGGTACTGGAGTTCATTATTGGAAGTCTGGACATCTGAGTCCTCCAAGACTATCTGCCCAATAAAAGATCCAAAAGAAAACCATCATTCCCCCTTCAAATTCTTCCAGTTTAAAGTGATAAGAAAGAGGGCTGTTATAACTGTGCCAGCATGTTTTCATGGTTTTGTAATCCTTCCAGTCTTCTACCCCAGGTCTTCTTCTAAGAGAAAAGGGTCCCCCACTTTCTTTGAAGAGAAACTCCTTTTAGTCTCAGGAAGGAGGTCTGCGTTATACCTCAGTTCTCTTCACCTAGCCATTATGAGTCTGAATCAGAGGAAGATTTATCCCGACTTGCCTAATGAAGTCTTTTAATTTCCTGATTCAATCAATAAAATTAAAGCATTATTTAAAGGAAAGGGACGGAAGGTTTTAGAGGCAAAGAAAAGGTGAAATAACCTATTGAATTTGGATTCCCTAAACCCCTAGCTCTTCTACAAGTACTTGGACTTTGATAGATGCTTTTCTTTCTGTGTGCACTTCTCCAAATTCACAGTCTCTGATCCCTAAGAAACCTGACTGGCTATACAAGGTATCTGATTCCCACAAGTATCTTTTTAGGTAGCTGATCCTGCTGTGATTTCTATAGACAGAGACAGTGAGTCTAAGACTTTCATGCCCACAAAAAACATATCCCCAGTGAGAACTGCAGGGCATCTGATAGGTATGAGAAGACAGAGTATACTTCACTCAGCCTTTCAGAGCAATCAAATGCCAGACCCATATGGCAAAGCATCTGCCCTCTTTATTTGCTGACATGCAGCAGTCCTTTTCAAACCCACCTGCTTCAGACAATAAAGCTACTTTATCTAGCATGGGTATTCTGTGATTTAAGGGTCACAAAATAGTCAACAAAATGTGCATATGATGCAGTAGATAGTAGATGCTGTGTCGAGGGCTGCTAACACAGGTTCTGTGATGTGCAAACGTGCCCAAGTCAGGCAACAGTTTCCAGAGAATGTTAAATCGCAGATTTTAAATGACTCCTTAGAAAAAAAGATTTTTTTTTTGGGGGGGGGGGGGGATTCTTCAGCAGAGCTTCTTAAAAGATTAGAGGAAAAAGGTATGTTAATACCTATCCACTTTTTGTACCAGTGGAACCATCCTTCAAGCCCTGAATCTTTCTTTAGAAAGACTTTCAGGCCAGATCAACAGTAATCCAAAAAAGGGGAGTGAATGGGAGTTTTGGGGCATAAGAAAAGCTAGCAGGCCATCTAACTCATTCCTTGTATCTCCAGAAACAATAACAGATTATTGGGTATTACATAATTCAGAAGGCCTGCAAGTTACAAATGACATCCCTTTTTCCACAGTCTGGTATACTTGTTCCACCATAACACTAAATGTTCATCTCACATTGCTGCAGTCCTTACACTTGGGTAGTCCGCTGTCCTTGGTCGGCCCGAATATCAAAGTATAAGGCTGACGTCGGTCATGGCGCATTTGACTGACATCAGGACATCAGGGTACAAATGCGCATGACCGACGTCATATCCTCAGTCTTTTTTGCCGCATGGTCCGATGCAGAAGCAGCATTGCAAGTGCCGATTGGCGTTCTGAAATTTTTCGATTTCGGAGTTTCAGACCGAGTCAAAGTTGGCTAAGTACCCCGTTGGGGAATATTTTAGTTTTTTCTTGCCTCAGTGGTTTACCGGATGTCAGAAAAAGTGAATAATTGTATTTCTTGTGGGAAACAGATACCGCATAGAGACTATCATACTTTGTGTATTCCTTGTTTAGGGCCTGAGCACGGCGTTGTTGGGTGTCGCTCTTGTGCTAGATTCAATAAGCGCACTATAAAGAGAAGGTTAGATTGTGCCAGGTTAGTCTTCGGGAAGTGGTGCAATTATAAAATGCCGTCGGATGCTCCGGCGCCCGCTTCTTCGAAGAAGCGCAAGGACAAAGCAGTTAAGCCTAGGCTAGAAGAACCGTCCGTACCGGACGCCGGTTCTTTAGAGGTGTCGGTGGAGCCGGTGGTTCCACCGGAGGTTTCTTTGGGATCCCAGGGAGAGACTTTGTTATTGCAGGATGTGGCCTCTCAGGAGGCAGGTCAGGCTGAAGGGGCTTCTCAGGTTACTATACTCCCCTCCCTTCCTAGGGTGGTTAGGCCCTCTCCTTCTGTTTCCAAGGCTTCTGCCAGAGGCAGGCCAGGTTTAGTTTCAGTTGGTGTCACCCCTAGTTCTTCAGGAACTGTGCCCAAGAAGCATATGCTTAAAATGGCAGAAGATTTGATTACTTTGATTAGGGGTTCTTTGCCCCTCCTGATAAGAGACCTAGGGTGGAGCCTGAGCTAGGGAGTTTTGAGCAGGCTTGGATGTTTCAGAGTCTTGGCTGAAGACTTGCAGGAGTATTCTCCTTATTCTGATTCTGATGTGGATGATTCTACTCCTTCTGCTTCTCCTCCTGAGGATTTTTCTTTTTCAGAAACTCTTCATTCCATGAGGGAGCATTTTAAGTGGGAAGGTCAGGACTTCTCTGATTCCAGGAAAAGGCTTAGGGAATTTTGTTTTACCCCAGCATAGGCCTTTGGGTATACCTCCTGTTTTGGATGTGGTGGAAGATGTTTTTACAGAGGCTTCTCTTAATCCTGATTCTTTGCCTCCTGCTCCTGTTAAACCGGATAGGTATTACAGGGTGCCTGAAGCTCATAAGTATCTTTTAAGAGTCCTAGGGCAGACCCAGAAACTGTTAGTCAGGGGCCTAAAGGTGTTAAGGCTTCTGTTGTCAAGAATCCGGTTCCTACAGATAAAGAGGCCAGGGCTTTGGATAGATGGGGAAAGAAAGTTTATACTTCTTCCACTCTAGCTATGAGGGCTTTGAATTGCCAGTTCCACATGTTGAAATACCAAAACTATCTCCTTTCACAATTGAAGTCTAAGGTTGATGCTCTGGCGGAAGGTATTGATTGTAAAGAGTTACAAGATTTAGTACATGTTTCTGAACAGGTGGGTAAGCATTCTTTGCAATGTGGTTTTGATGCTGTACAGGCCTCGTCTAGGGTGGCTGCCACTGGGTCAGTTCTTCAGGCACGCCTGGCTGAGGGATCAGAATTTATCTGACCATGTTAAAACAAGGATTTTAGATGCTCCTTTACAATCTGATGTGTTGTTTGGTTCTCCTGTTGAGACAGTTTTAAAGAAAATGGAAGACAAGGCTAAGTCTATGCAGACTGTTAAAGATTTTTGCAGGTTCAGCCTCCAAAGTTTAGTAGAAATTGGCCTACTAAGGGGTGGGCGTATCCTTCTTATGATTCCCAGTCTAGGGGTAGATCTAGGCGTGGTAGGGGCAGAGCTCAGGGCTCTTTCAGGCCTAGAACAGGGAGTTCTCCTGCACAGTCTTGGTGAGGGCAGGGGTCAGTCCTTTCGTAAACAGACCCAGTGACCTACCTTTTCAGCTGCCAGAGCCTTCTCGTCTGGCAGCACCTTTGGGAGGAAGGTTGGCACTTTTCAAAGAAAATTGGAGTTTAATTACCCAAGACAGATGGGTATTGGATATCATACACCACGGTTACAGGTTTTATTTCCATACCTTGCCTCCTTTCAAAGGCATGCCAGACGTTCCTCCTCAACAAAGAATAGAGGCTCACAAGCAAATTTCTCTGTTACTCCAAATAGGGGCCATTCAGACGGTTCCTATGCCAGAAGTGGGCCTAGGATTTTATTCTCCCCTGTTCCTAGTACCAAAGAAAGGGAACACGTGGAGACCAATTTTGGACTTATCTATCCTCAACACTTATCTGGACATTCCCAAGTTCAAAATGTTGACGTTACAGCAGCTTTTACCTCTGCTGGGCAAAGATCATTGGATGGTAACTTTGGATCTCAAGGAGGCTTATCTTCATGTTCCTATCAGACTGAGTTGCAGGAAGTATCTGCGTTTTCGAGCTGGGACTTCTCATTATCAGTTCTCTGCATTGCCCTTTGGCTTATCTACTGCCCAGAGTGTTCACGAAAGTTCTGGCTCCAGTGATAGCTTTCCTCAGGTTAAAAGGAATACAGATCTATCCTTATTTGGACGATTGCCTGATTCTGGCTCAAGGAAGGGACGAGCTTCTTCATCATTTGGATTATGTGATAGCAGTGCTAAGATGCCTGGGGTATTCTGTGAGCGAAATAAAGTCCAGTCTAGTACCCTCTCAGGACATGTGCTTTCTGGGTGTGAGACTGAATACAGCATCCCAGATGGCCTTTTTGACCCCGGACAAACAAAAGAATCTTTCCCTTTACTTTCATCAGTTGTCTCATCAGTCCAGGCTGACTGCAAGGACAGTCCTTCAAGCCTTGGGGTTCATGGCATCTTGTATTCTGGTGCTTCCCAATGCCAAACTGCATATGAGGAAGCTACAATGGTATCTCAAAATGTATGGACACAGCACTGCCAGGATTTGGACACTGTCATTCAAATAATACCTTGCATTCAAAAGGAATTGTTGTGGTGGGCTCAGGAATGTCACCTAAACAAGGGACTCTCTGTGACCCGGCCAGAGGCGAGTCAGATTCTAACGACAGATGCCTCAGACAAAGCTTGGGGAGCTCATCTGAATGGAAAGTGGATACAAGACAAGTGGCCTGCCAGACTACAACATCTACATATCAACTTGAAAGAGATGTTAGCAGTCCAGTTTGCATTAATAGCTTTCAAGGATTTACTTCTCCCAGGGCAGGTGTTGATTCTAACAGACAACACAACTGTCATGTGGTACATCAACAAGCAAGGCGGAACACATTCTTATCCTCTATGCAGGCAAGCAATGATTTTGTGGGAGACTGCTCTCAGTTTACAGCTAAATCTTCAGGCAAGGTTTCTGCCGGGAGCACAGAACTCCTTAGCAGATGTGTTGAGCAGACAAATTATGGATCCCCACGAGTGGAAATTGGATCCTCATGTATTTCAGAAATTGACAGTGTCATGGGGAACTCCAGACATAGATCTGTTCGCTTCTCCACTAAACCACCAGCTGCCAAAGTTTTGCACAAACAGGTTTCATCCCACAGCTTGGAAAGTGGATGCTCTTTCTTTCAATTGGAGCAATCTTCATGTGTATGCCTTTCCGCCTCTGCCTCTCCTCCCAAAGGTACTACTAAAGGCCAGACAAGACAAGCCAAGGATGATTTTGATAGCTCCAGATTGGCCTCGACAGCATTGGTACCCATTACTGAGAAGCCTGGTACGGAAGCCTCCATGGCCTTTGCCTTCGATTCCACACCTGTTGTCTCAGGAGGACAGTCATTTGCTCAATGTCAAGCTTCACTGTCTGCACCTAACAGCCTGGCATATTCTGTTTTGAACCATAGTGGGCCTCCACTTCCACAGCAAGTTTTGAATGTTATTCTGGAAGCTAGAAGGCCTAGTACAAGGAAAGTGTACGCAGATAAATGGAAGAGATTTTTGTTTTGGAGTGCAGCAAAGGATTTTGATGTTTCTGAGCCTAATTTAAGTGTGGCTCTTCAATATCTTACTGAGTTACTGGACAAAGGTTTGTCCTTCTCTTCTATTAAGGTTCATGCTGCAGCAATTTCGCTCACTATGATTGTGACCCACCATTGTTTTCTCATCCTTTGTTCAAGCAATTTCTTAGAGGGGCAAAGAATATAAGACCCCACGAAGAGCTCCTACTCCTGCTTGGGATCTCAATTTTGTGTTGGAGAAACTCACTCTACAACCTTTTGAGCCTGCAGCTACTACTGAATTAAAGTTTTTATCATGGAAGACTGCTTTTTGTTGGCTATTACCTCTGCAAGAAGGGTTTCTGAGTTGCAGGCCCTTATGGCGGTTGAGCCTTTCTTAATTTTCCATAAGGATAGGGTATCTTTACGTACTAATCCTTCCTTTATGCCTAAAGTGGTTTCTAGTGTGGCTTTAAACCAAACTATTCATTTGCCTACTTTTTATGCAAATCCCCAAAATAAAGGGGAAAAGATTTTGCACACTTTAGATGTACACAGGCAGTTGCGATATTATTTGGACAGAACTAAAGGGTTCAGGCAGTCTCAGCAGTTATTTGTTTCTTTTGCTTTGAGTTCTCAGGGCAAGTCTGTGTCAAAACAAACTATTTCTAAGTGGATTGGGTTTTACATTGCTTTCTGTTATTCCCATCATGGCAAGGAGATTCCAGCTGGGATTAGGCCTCATTCCACTAGGGCTACTGCCACTTCGACAGCTTTTTTGAGGGGGGTGGCAACTAAGGACATTTTGGAGGCAGCTACTTGGAGTTCAGTGCATACTTTCTCTAGGCATTATCACCTACCACTTTACTCTAAATCCAGGGCTGGTTTTGCCACTGCTGTTTTGCAGGGCATTTTGGCAGCTCCTGCTTCCTTATAGTTTGGCCATCCTCCCTTACCTCTGCTTTGGGATTCTACCCAAGTGTAAGGACTGCAGCAATGTGAGATGAAGAACATAGTACAGTTTTGTACCTACCATAAATGTAGATGTTCAAGATCCACATTGCTGCAGTCCAATTTACCTCCCTCCTTCACCTCTGTAGTTAGAGGCGGTTGTGTGGCTTGGGTTGTCAATAGGGTGTATATTGTATATATTGTACATATTTTTAGTGCTAGGATGGTTGGTTGTTTGTTTGCTGTCTTTTGGTTTTGACCTTTATTTTTAGGGTCTTCTGACATCTGGGGCAAGAAAAGACTGAGGATATGACGTCGGTCATGCGCATTTGTACCCTGACGTCCTGATGTCAGTCAAATGCGCCTTGACCGACGTCAGCCTTATACTTTGATATTCGGGCCGACCGAGGACAGCGGACTACCCAAGTGTAAGGACTGCAGCAATGTGGATCTTCGAACATCTACATTTATGGTAGGTACAAAACTGTACTTTTCATCTATTCCCCCAAATTCTAAGATTGTCACAGGTTGTAGTAGAACCTGCACCCAAACAGAGGAAAGGTTTCTATTAAATGATGCATCTTGTACCCAAGAAAGAAGGCACTCGGAGAATAGTGCTGGGTCTTTCATTTCTGGATACCTTCTTCATTGTGCCAGAGTTCCAAGAGTTACATCCTGCAGACCTCCTTTCCTCTTCAACCACACAATGTTTACTTGTTCAGAATAGACTACAAGGATGCATACCACCTCATCCCTATTCACAAAGATCACTGATGTTTAAGATTTTTGGGGGGGGTTGCACTGTCAGTTTCCATTTTTTATCATTTGGTCTGTCTACAACCCCAACATTATTCACAAAATATCTCTCTAGTCATTGCCGTTTGCATATTTCAGGGAATTCACATTTACTCTAACGTGGGTAGTTGCCCATCTTAGTAGAATTCACCCAATAAACTTTATCATTCCTTGATTTTGTCCATTGACTTATTCCAGACACTCTGGTTGAAGTTACATCTAGACAAATCATCTCCAATTACATCTCACAGAATAATTTTTCTAGGATGCCTTCCCAACACTTCTGGCATGACAGCTTATCCCCCCCCCCCAGGCAAGGTTCCTTTTACCAGCAACAATTCAGTCATCTAGCTTACCAAACTAAGCCACAGCAAGAGACTCCCTCAGGATTCTGGGTTATGTGGTGTCTGCCATCCTCATGGTTCCTTTAGCCACAATTCACATGAGGAAAATTCAGTGGTTTCTAAAATGTCTGATCCCAACACCAACATCTACAGTCCTTTCCAATTCCAGTCTTGGGCTGTATAAAAAGGGCACTCCTTTGTTGGGCCAACCAGGTTCAACAGAACCCAGATCTCCACCCCCCCCCCATTCCAAGTCAGTCTGTCACAACAGACAACTCAGACTTCATTTGGGGGACTGTTTCACAGGGAATCAAGATTCAAGGTGTGTGGATCCCACTTTCCAGGGAAAAAAACACAAACCTCAAGGGGATGATTGCTCTGATAAGGTCAATCAGAGCTCTCAATCAGCTGTGGACTCCAGAACCACTCTTGGTCATCACAGACAAGTCATGTGGTCCATGAACAAACAAGATGGTAGGAGTTTGTACCCCCAGTTCACATTAGCCATGGTTTCTTGGAAATTTTCTAGCCAGCAGAACCTATCTTTTAGACTCACTGCACAGATCCAGAATAGACTTTCACGAATTAAAAGTTACATACTCACGATAGTTCGGCATCTGTGTTGCCCATTTTCATTCTTCCTCAAAGAATGGGTTACAGATCCGATCCTTAGATCTGACTCGGCTGCATACTTCATACTTTGGATCCAACTCTTGAGCCCCTCCCTGTACCCATAATGCCCTAGTCCATCCTCAATACCTCAGATTGAGTTTGTTGCCATAAGATCCCCACTAATTAGTTAAAGAAATGGATAGCTCAAAGAATAGGGCTCAAACCCATTACTAGAAGTTCCAATAAGAAACACAACAGGTTCCGCCAGAAGATTATAAGAAGAGGGACGGAATTGGGGGGGGGGTTGAGGAAGAATGAAAATGGACAGCCCAGATGCCTAGTTATGGTGAGTATGTAACATTTAAATCTGATATTGTCTTTTTCATTCTTTCTCAGTGAATGGGACAGAGTCCCCAGTTATGTGAATCTTAGGTCGCCCTCATAGAAGGTTATTCTGGAGAACCACTGAACCAAAGGTAGCTCTGCTTTTGGAGACAATGTGCAATTTGTAATGAGTAACAAAGGTATAAACAATGGAACATGTGGCTGCTGTGCAAATATCAATAGAAGTTCTTGACCAAAAAGCAGATGAAGTGGCCATGGCTCTAGTTGAGTCTGCTTTAGGTGGTCTTGGCAAAGAAATGCCTTGTTGGGAATTAGGTCCAAGAAATGAAATTAGTAATCTATTTAGCCAATGTAACTTTAGATACTGGATAACTCAGATGATATGTTAAAAAGGATAGAAGGAACTGGTCTGATTTCTTTAGTTCTGTGTAGATAATGTGTGCACATCCCAGAGATGCAGCATGTATTCTCCTTTGTTTAAAAAAATGGAAAGAAGACTAGTAAATGAATGGATTGGTTAATGTTAGCTTCATAAGCCACTTTAGGTAAAAAAAAAAGAAGGGTTTGTCCATAAAGTTATCATGTCTTTATGGAAAATAATGTAGGGAGTTTTTGATGAAAGAGCCTGGAGTTCAGAAATTCTTTTTACAGAGGTAATAGCTACTAAGGAGGCTGTTTTCCATGATAGATATTTTAAATCATTTTTTGCTGAAGGTTCAATGGGTTTCTGCGTTAGAACTTGTACGACAGTAAAGTCCCAGGGAGATGAAGGATCTTTTATTGGGGGGGTCTGAGGAGAAAAGATCCTTTGAAGAAGCCAAACAATATTTTTTATCTACCAACAATTGTGGCACTAAGGGTAAATGATTCACTTAAAACCAAGAAATATGTCCAAAAAGACATAAAAGTGAATCAAGCAATGAGGCTGTATAAAAAAGTTGTATTAAAATTACCACATAAGCGCTTTCACAGTTGACACTGCTTCATCAGATGTTCAAAGGTTTTAACTCATACATATGCTTTAAATAATAGAAAGCATCAGAACAACCAATCAGAAAAATTCCCTCTGAATGCATTATTGTCTCCATTGGCATTTAAAGTGATAGCACAAGATATTCTCTCTCTCTATGTATCTATGTATATATATATATATATATATATATATTGTATTAAGTTATACAATCTTATTTATAAAAAGGTCTAGCTTTCAAGAGGGGTTTAGTGGCACCTTATCATGGAGGCCAAAACCAGTATCAGCCCGCAGTCTGATTATCCATTTTGCTTCAGATACCTTGGTTTTATTCTCTATATTCCCCCTCTATAACCAGGTGTTACTCTCTCCATAACTAAAAAATGTGAATGTATGTGTATGCCCAGAGATATGTATGTGCTTGGCTAATTCATTATTAAGATATCCTTTCTTTATATCACATATATGCTCTCTTCTATCTCTGAAAAGTCTGTTGGTTTTGCCTACATAAAACATTCTGCAAGAGCCAACCTCTAAATAAACCACATCAGATGTGTCACAACTAGCTGCTGTATTAAATTTAAAAACTTTATTAAAACCTGGGTGTATAAACTCCTAAGTGGAATCAATATATCTGCAAAAACTGCAATTCCTGCAAGGAACTGTAACCCCCCTCTTGATCTGTGTTCAAATCTTTAGCATAGCAAAGTATACATTTCAAATTTCTCTTATTCTTAAAAGAGAATTTAGGTTGGTCTCCTACAATATTCTTAATGGTCAAGTCACTAGTTAGTATAGGCCAGTTTTTCTTCACAACATTTGCTATAATATTAGTCTTGTTCTTGCAGAATGTTTTATGTAGGCAAAGCCAACAGACTTTTCAGAGATAGAATAAGAGAGCATATATATGATATAAAGAGAGGATATCTTAATAATGCATTAGCCAAGCACATACATATCTCTGGGCACACACATTTAAGTTTTTAGTTATGGAGAGAGTAACAGCTGATTTTAGAGAGGGGATAAAGAGAATAAAACTGAGGTATCTGAAGCAGCATGGATAATCAGACTGTGGGTTTTGGCCTTAATGATAAGGTACCACTTAAACTCCTCTTGAAAGATAGACATTTGCATAAATAAGATTATACTTGATACAATATATATATATATATATATATATATATATATATACAGAATATCTTGTGCTATCACTTTAAATGCCAATGGATAGAGTAATGTATTCGGAGGGATTTTTTCTGATTGGTTGTTGGTCTGATGCTTTGTATTATTTAAAGCATATGTATGAGTTAAAACCTTTGAATATCTGATGAAGCAGTGTCTCAACTGTGAAAGCGCTTACGTGGTAATTTTAATAAAAAGTTTTTATACCATCTCATTGCTTGATTCACTTTTATGGTTTTTTGGAAATATTTTTCATCTCTTGTATGAAAATTTGATATGTCTGCCAACTGTATTTTAATCATAGAAAAAATAGCTCCTTTGAAAAAAGCAGCCAGAAAATCAAGAACAGGAGAGACAGGGGCAGGAAAGGGGTCAACATTGTTTCCTAATGCCCAAAGGGAAAATCTTTTCCATTTGCTCTTCTACACCTTTTTGGTGAATTCTTTTTGCAAGGTAATAAAATGGTACATACTGGGGAAGAAAGCCTGGGCTGTCTGGCTATTATTGGAACTGGACAAACCATGCGGTTAGTTTGAGGAATTGGATATGGGGATGATTTATCCCTGAGGGATGTGCGAGAAGATCTGGAGATGGGTCCAGTATCCAGGGAGGATAACAAAGGTGAGATCAAAGGAAGGGGAACCACACTTGGCCAGAATGGAGCAACGAGGATGACTGAGCTCTTCAACCAAATTGCTTTTTGTAGAAATTTGGGGATCAAAGGAAGTGGAGGATAACTGTAAAGGAGACCGGATGGCCAAATATGAACTAGAGCTTCTCTTGGTGACTCCCCCTGCGGGTGTTAAAGGGCAAAATACCTGCTGCACTTGGTGGTGTTGGGAGATGCAAAGAGGTCAGAGCAATGGTGGCCCCCAATGACAGAAAATGTTCTCTGCCACTGACTGTTTGAGAAACCACTCATGAGGCATCAGAATGGACCTGCTGGGTTTGTCTGCTAGCACATTGGATTTTCCTGGAATGTGCATTGGAGGAGATCACCCATTGCCACACTGTCTCCGCCTCCTGGCAGAGAGGATAAGACTGGGTTCTCCTTGTTTGTTGATGTACCAGACTACCGACATGTTGTTGGTCTGAATTGCAATAGACCCTAGAGAAAGAGCATCTTGAAATGCCTGCAGTGCTAAAAGAACTTCTCTCATCTACAAGATGTTGATATGTGAATTGGTCTTTTGGGGGGTCCACATGCCTTGGACTGTCCTTCCCAAGTAATACTCCCCAACAATTCCATATTCACTGTGGGCATTGGGGGAGGTAAAACAAAGGGCTGGCCTGGGTAAATGTCATCTGACCGGATCAACCAATGAAAGTGGTGTTTGCAAGATGGTGTAAACTTGCCTAGAAAAGATAGGGGTTGCTGAAGAATAGACCAATGAACAGCTAGAGTCCATTGAAGGACAAATATATAGTAATGTGCTAAAGGAAGAAGTGCTATTGCTGCTGTCATAGACCCTAAAGCTTGAAGAATTAATCTGGCTGGAGGAGAAGGATGGCACAGAATGTGATGAACCTGAGATCTGAGTCTGTCTGCAATGCGTAGATGGAGGTGACTTGTGTTGTTGTGTTCAGATGTGCACCAAATAAACTCTAGACTCTGTAGTAGCATTAGATTTGATTTGGCATAATTGACTATTATCCTTAGTGAGTGACAAATCTGAAACAAATAGTCCCTGGATTGTTGGAGATGCATGGTAGGGGTGGTGAGGAGCCATTTGTCTAGGTATGGAAACACTTGGAATCCTTTTAGTCTCAAGTGAGCTGCCACCACTGCCATACATTGGGTAAACAGCCTGGGGCTGTGGTGAGTCCAAAGGGCAGGACTCTGAATTGGTAATGACTGGCTCCCAGCCGAAAGCACAAGTGTCTTCGGGAGTACCTGTTTATTTTGATATGATAGTATGCGGCCTGAAGATCTATGGAGCACATCCTGCTGTCCTTGCATAGAAATGGCAGAATAGACTGGACCATGACCATTCAGAACCTTGACTTTTTCACATACTGAATTAGTTTGCTTAGATCCAAAACTGGTCTAAGGTTCCCCTGTCTTTTTGGGCATTAAAAAGAAACATGAGTGAGTTACGAATCCTGTTTGGTCTGATAGCACCTTCTGGATGACTGTCTTGTCTAGCAGCTTTTGAATTTGTTGTGCTGCTGCCTTCCTCTAACTGGGTATTACATCAGGAACCTTATTCCTTTTGTAGATTGGGAGCTGGGAAAATTTTATAAAATGACCTCTGGATATTATTTTTAGCAAATAGGTATCTTTTATTATTGCAGCCCAGGTATCTGGGTGCAAGGACAATCCTCCCTATACTACCTCCAGAAGTGGGCAGTCATTCAGCACTTCAGAAGCGCTGAAGGGGTCTGTCCAGAAAGGAGCTCACTAAAGTGTGCTAGCCTGTGTAACTGATTTATTACTGTTTCTGCATTTTCTGTGTGTTTTCTATCTAAAAACAAAAAAATAATCCTTGTTTTCCCGCCTCTCCTCGACTAGTTTAGACCAGTTTACAGGCTTTGCTGTATTCTGGGTTGTGGTCTAGTTCCTGTGTTGTCCATTACCTTACTTGGATAGAAGGAAGTTTCTTTGCTCACCAGTGGGAGTGGGGAGCCTTGAGCAGCCTACCTGTCCCTGTAGGAAGTGACCTCAGCACAAGAGCTGTAGTAATTGGTTGTTTTGTACCATTTCTAGCTCTTTTGAAGTTCCCTGTTTAAAATCCGCTTCTGGGCGTTTTTTTCTGGCTGCACTACTCGGACAAGCTCCTCGTGGTCTTGCAGAGTGGTCCTAGCTACAGAGAACTCAGAAAAGTGACTACTTTCTGGATTTAAGTATCTTTGCTGTTTTTTTACTTGAAATACCTTCTCTAGCTTACCCTAAACAAGCTTAAACTGTTTTTTGAGCTGTTTGCTGCATTATTTAATATCTGCACTTAGTTACATTTTAGTCGAATTTGATCAAAAGTTTGTTTGTTTAATTTAACTGTTGAGGCTGCCCACTAAAGTGTGCTAGCCTGTGTAACTGATTTAGTACTGTTTCTGCATTTTCTGTGTGTTTTCTATCTAAAAACAAAAAAAAATCCTTGTTTTCCCGCCTCTCCTCGACTAGTTTAGACCAGTTTACAGGCTTTGCTGTATTCTGGGCTGTGGTGTAGTTCCTGTGTTGTCCATTACCTTACTTGGATAGAAGGACATTTCTTTGCTCACCAGTGGGAGTGGGGAGCCTTGAGCAGCCTACCTGTCCCTGTAGGAAGTGACCACAGCACAAGAGCTGTAGTAATTGGTTGTTTTGGACCATTTCTAGCTCTTTTGAAGTTCCCTGTTTAAAATCCGCGTTTGCGCGGCTTTGCGCAATTGTGCTCATAGCGCAGCGCCGGTTTAACAAGGTTAAACTTCTTCTGGCTCCGCCAAGTCTGCTCTTCAAATTTTCCCTTAAGGAAGCTGTAGTCTTAGTATAATCAGACCACTCGCTATATTATAAGCCTAGCACTTGTTCTCAAAACTTCTCTACTAAGTAAGCACTCTCATACTAAGTAAGCACTACATCCACCTACTACCCCTGTGAATATCCACTTCCCTTAAAGGCACAGCACTCCCTTATACTGTTCTAGCATGTTGAGTGGTAGATTACTGGCGTCCTCTCCAGTTCAGCTGGTTAATCTGGGTATCTTGAGACAATGCTACAATTGTCTCATGTACACAGACAACCCTCTCCTCCTCCCAACAAATACATGTGAGAGATGCAACTATATAGCCAAACTGGAGGCTGAACTCTCTCAACTCAGGACTGGCATGACCAGACAGGAGGAGATGGTAACCACACACACAACAAACCCAGTCCCACATAGACCTACCACAACTGCAAACCAAACACATAAAAACACAAAGACATACTCGGAAGCTCTAATAAAAAACTTACCAAAACAACAGAGGCTCCCAAAGCAGCCATCCAAAAATCCACCACCTCAAAACAAAACACATGCAACACATACTTCAATAAATCAGTGTGTCAATCAATCACAGCCCTTAAGGCCAAACACCATGCCTGATACACTAGTAATAGGTGACTCTATAGTCAGACACACTGATGTCCCGCTTACCAGGCTGAACAAGGAGAGGGTGACTGTGAGCTGCCTATTGGGAGCTAGGATCCGCCACATAACACACGCACTCAGGTCACTCCAAAGCAAGTACAAATATGACTCCGTCATTGTCCATGCTGGCGTGAATGACCTGAGACGTACCTCCCTGGACTATATGAAAAGAGACATAGAGGAGCTCTCTGATTATGTAGCCCAGGCTGGTATGACCCTGACCCTGAACAGCATCTTTCCCTCACCAAGAATGATGCCATAATACAAAGACAAGATGATCAGCTTTAATAATTGGCTCAAGTACTGGTGTCATTCTAAGGGGATCCAATGTCTGTCTGCCTGGGATGACATGTTGGACAAGCCACGCTGCTTCGCAAGGGACGGCTTGCACCTGTCCCCACTGGGCTTCTGGATATTTGCTAAGGCTCTTGCCACCCCCATAGTGCCTTTTTTAGGCAAGGCTCAAAAGACAAACCCACCTCCTTAGAAAACAAAAATGGAAAAAAAACTAAGGGTAATGCTGCTCAATGCCAGAAGTCTAAATCTCAAGATGCAGGCACTCGATGCACTCCTCAGTATGGAGAACATCAACATCTGTGCAGTAACTGAAACCTGGTTCAAGGCTCCTGAGAGCACCCCAGCACTACCAGGCTATACCTCGTATCATGCTTTTCGCCCCAAAACCGGGCCGAACCACAAAGGAGGGAGTGTCCATATTCATCAAGGACACCCACACCTCCAGGTTAGTAGCAACACATGAAGCATCGGAGACCATACAGGTGCAACTAACCATAGGCAAAACTGCTATACAACTGGTAGCATGTTACAGACCACCCTCCCAATCTCAGGAACCCCAGTCAGTCTTCCTGAAGACATTGGAGGATATGAATGTTTCACAAAATACCATCATACTGGGAGACTTCAACTACCCTAACATAGATTGGGTACGTTATTCTAGCCCTAACACCCTAGCCCAAAGGTTCCTGGAATTCATAAATTCAAATGCACTGGAACAACTAGTCACCTCTTCCACTAGGGGAGATAATATACTAGACCTGATCATCACAAACATGGGGACAAAATGCTCCACACCGGAGGTATACCCCTCGCTAGTGAGATCTGACCACAAACTAATCACCCTGGATATACATATCCCACCTCCACCCCCAGCACAAAAGACCACAGTGAAAAACTTCTCAAAAGCAGACCACTCTTCTTAAGACTGAGATGGTATCCTTTAAGCCCACTGGGCTAGTGGATACCACATCCCACAATGCTGAATCCTTCACAAATGCTTTCTATGGACATCTCCAAGAATGCATGGATCATGCAATCCCAAATAAATCCAAGTCCCTCTCCACCAAAGGCAAGCGTCCTGTCTGGTGGACCTCAGCCATTAACAAATTGTATAACAAAAGAAGGAAGCTACTGCACGACAGAGCAAAATCCCATAAAGGGAAGACATCTCTGATCAACACTAGCAGAAAACTACGTTCTCTCATAAAAACATCCAGGGCCAACTTTGAGAGAAAAATCGCTAAGGACACTAAAGATAACCACAAAGCCTTCTTCAGCTATGTTAGAAACCTGGGCAGAAACCCTCAGATATGCTCAGAGTTAGTTCACAACAACAAAAAATACACTGAACCCACAGATATTGCCGTCATTCTGGCTGACAGGTTCAGTGCAAATTTCTCCTCTCCCTCACCCCCAAAAGAAGAAATACTTATCCCAGCTGAATGTAATCTCCCTGTCATCTCAGATGTCCAGGTGAGAGCCGCCCTCAGCAAAGCTAAAAACACAGCATCAATGGGACCTGACGGTATCCCGGGTTGCATGCTACGTGAACTCCAAGAGGAGCTAAACCCGCACATAAAAATGCTATTTAACCTTAGCCTTACTACAGGATATGTATCTGAACACTGGCGTACAGCAACAGTGGTCCCACTCCACAAAGGGGGTACCTCTACAGACCCTGGGAACTACCGCCCCATAAGCTTAACCAGCCTGGTCTGCAAAGTTATGGAAAGAATCATTATGGAACTCATAAACAGAAACATTGGGGACCTACAGACACTTGATCCCACCCAGTTTGGCTTTGTAAAGGGCAGATCCTGCCTTTTGAACCTGGTTGACTTTTTCAAAACAGTCACTAGTGCCATTGATGAGGGCAAAGCAGTCCATACAGCCTACCTGGACTTGGCTAAGGCCTTCGAGACAATACCCCACTCAGGCATCATAGATGAGCTCAACAGCTTAAATGTAAACCCTTATGTCACTAGATGGGTTGCAAACTGGCTAAAGGACAGAACCCATAAAGTTAAAATCGCTGGAGCAATGTCAGACTCAAAGCCAGTCACAAGTGGTGTCCCACAGGGATCTGTCCTGGGACCCCTCTTGTTCGGCATTTATTTCTCAGATGTTAAAGCAAACATGGGAGGGTTGTGGCTGACAAAGTTCGCAGATGACTGCAAACTAGGTGTCATAGTCGATACACCAGCGGACACATACATCCTACAAAAAGGCCTCACAGAAACGGACAACTGATGCCGGAGTCATGGCCTTAAACTAAATGCCAAAAAATGTATAGTCATCCCCTTTGGGAAAAGCAAAGTACCCACAAATTATCACATAGACAGCAACCCACTGAGTACAGAAAAAGTAATCGGAGACCTAGGGACCCAAGTCGACAGCGACCTCTCATTTGGCACCCACATTGCCAAAGTGGTTAGAAAGACATTCTACCTTGCACACCTTATCATGAAGGGATTCACATCCAGATCCAAGGATGTCATTGTATCCCTATACTCCTCCCTCATCAGACCCATGATTGAGTACAATGCCCCATTTGGTATGTACCTCACCCGGCATTTGCAACAGCTGGAGAGACCACAAAAGTACCTCACCAAGAGGATCAAGGGTCTCCAACATATGTCTTATTCTGCCAGACTAAAGTAACTCCAGCTCTATTCAGTAGCATACCGCCTGCTCAGAGGTGATCTGTGCCTGACGTACAAGGCCATGTCCAGTCAGGAACTGATGGACATGCTCCACCTCAAAAAATCCAAATCCATCAGAACCACGAGAGCTAAAGACTTAAACCTCGGCACAAGTATGAATAGGACATGCTGGAGGGATAGATTCATAACCCAGAGGCTTCCCATGTTCTGGAACAAGATCCCACTTCATGTTAGGCAGAGCCCCTCACTAACTCTCTTCAAGAGAAATCTTGATGAGTGGATGGGAGATCGTAAGTTTACCCCAGGGGTCACATCTGTGTCACTACTAGACAGGGGCACAGTAAACTAATTCTATTATATAAGGGGACCTTCACTGTGTCACTACTAGACAGAGGCACAGTATTCTAAATCTATTCTGTGCATTTTTGTACCATTTCATGGGGTGGCGAAAGCCACATCACTATGACTAGGCTTACAAATGCCCCAGGGCAGATGGCCTAGTACTAAACTATGAAACTATGAATCATGGAGATCCTTATTGTGTGGGCCTCTTCTGCCTTGAGGGTGGTGTCTGCCAATAGAACTGCCTCCTCTGCTCCTGAAGGAGTTGTCTCCATTTGGATCCTGGAAAGGTGCCTGAGATCTGTGAAGCTGCATTTTCTTACCACCTCTCTGATTTCTAGTGAAAGTTCATTCTGGGGTAGAAAACTTGATTCCCATGGCAGACGGGGTCTTTCCTTCTTGTTCGCTGTGGGTAAGCATTTCTTTCACAGATGGACCAAAGATATTTTTCAAAGGGAGCATTGATGAATGATGCCTTGAAAGGCTCCACAAAGTCTCATAGCCACATCCAGACATGTCTCCTTATGGCAATGCCTGAACTTGCTGCCTGTGAGGTGCCTTGATCTGCATGAGAGATCAACCCCATGGACATGTTGAAAACTGACAAAAGAGTGGCTAGCTGAAAAGATCTTTTGAAACCCTCTGCAGACATAGATTCAGAGACAGAGAATTTTGGCAGATAGTTAAGGGACCTCAAAGCGAAGGTCACTGCGGCAAAACAATTGTGTTCCGAATTTGTCTAATCCCCTAGACTCTCTGTTTGGCAGACAGACAGAAGAGCTAGCTCTTTTTGGTAGCTGCTGCCACCACCATTGAATCTATGGAGACTTTTTTGCTCCAGTGGGGTTTATCTTTTGGGGATGGGGCTAAGAAATTGTCAGGGTGATGCGATATTGACTCAATGGAATCCGGCACCTTCCGTGCCCAGTGAGAGACTAGATCAATAAGCTCATCCCATGTTTAGCTGCTGATGCTATATACTGTGTTATCCAATCTTTTCGTTTCAACAGCAGTGCTAGTATATTTCAGATACAGTGGCTCTGTGCCTTTAAAACTCTGCTTCCCTAGATTCCATAGAGCTACATCTCTCCTTCTCTTCAGATCTCACTTACCACATTCCTTCAAACTTTGAGAGATGTGTCCAGGCCCTTTAATTATTTATTTATTTATTTATTTATTTATTTATTTATTTATTGACATTTGTTAACCGGGTTAGTCCAACTGGGCTTGGGACCCATTTTCAGTGGAGACCCGAGGAGAAAAGCTCCATGAAATGCAGCAGTTTACAATAGAGGTTATACAATCACTAAGTAGGTCTTTTACAAGCACAGTTTACACTAACAGATGATATTACTTAAAGAAAAGTTATACAGTATTGAATATGAGCAAATTGATTTCACAATAGATATATTAGACAAATCAAAAGAAGAAAATTAAAAGGCAGTATACCTGCATTATATTACAGGGTAATTACATATTTAAATATTTGCATTACTGGTTTGTTTCGTCAGTGCAGGTATCAGAGATTTGGGGAGGAAAAAAACAGGCATGATTTGGTCAAATCAGTTGAAGAAAAAAAGGGGGATAATGACATAGGGTATGGGGAAAGTTATCAAGTTGGGGCTTGGCAAGGACAGATTTTAGTAGGCGAGCCTTGAGTTTTTCTTTAAAATGGGATGGGTGAATGATGGAACAGATGTCCCTAGGAAGTTTGTTCCAGGTTTGGGCAATGGAGGATTTGTAGAGGTATTTGCCGATAGTTTTTTTGGGTTGGTGGGTTTGTAGTAGTAGTTGGTTAGAGGTATGAAGAGTATGAGGGGAGAATAGATTGAGATGAGAGAAGAGAGGGTAGGGCAGAATGAAGGTTTGTAGAGAAGGGAGTGTAGCATTTGAAGTTGAGATAGCTGCAATAGGTGGGGAAATTCGAGCCAGTGTAGGGAGTTAAGGGATTGGCAGTGGTGTGCATTATATGGTGAGTTTGTAACAAATCTAGCTATCTTATGGTATGTTTGCTGAAGTTTGTTTAAGGTAGTAGTTTGGATATGGGTAAATATAGAGGCAGCATAAAGGAGGGAGGGAAGGAGAAAAGCTTGAGCAAGGGACAGTCTAGCATTGGATATTAGGTATCTTTTGTTACAATATAGAAGACCTAGTTTCTGGTGAGTCTTTTTTATACTGTGTAGTAAGTGTGTATTAAACTTCAGTTCATCATCGATGACGACTCCTAGAAGTTTAGCTTGGGTTTCAGGTTTGATAGTAGTGTTATTTGAAGAAGTGATAGTAAAGGTGGATTTGTGGTAAGAGAGAGAGTGGGGAAGAAAAAGTAACAGTTTGGTCTTTTTGGTGTTGAGGATCAGTAGGTTAGTGGTTAGCCACTGTTCAGTAGAGAGGAAGGTCTGTTGGGTAAGAGTATGAAGTTCTGAGATGCTGTCAGAGATGCAGATGAGGGTAGAATTGTTAGCATATTGGATAAGGGATGATTGTTTACAAGATGTGTGGAGGTCATTAGTAAATATGTTAAATAGGAGGGATCCCAAGATGGAGCCCTGGGGAACTCCTGTTGGAACAGGTATAAAAGGAGAAGTGGAAGAGAGCCATCTTGCTGATTGTTTCCTGTGAGTTAAGTAGCTAGAGAACCAGGTGAGGGTGGCGGTAGCTAGGTTAGGATTAGCAAGTTTAGATAGAGTAGGGGATGTGAGACTGTATCAAAGGCTTTTGAGAGGTCAAAGAAGAGACAGGATAGAAGTTTATTTTTGCCCAGGGCATCAGAAATGGTATGGGTAAAGGATAGTAGGTCAGTAGTTGTGCTGTGGTGGGGACGAAAACCGTGTTGGGTGGGGGTGAGGAGATTATGTTGGAGCAGGTAGTTGAGTAGTTGGGAGTGGACACATTTTTCAAGAATCTTAGAGAGGGGGATAGGATGGCTATGGGTCAGTAGTTAGAAGGGTCAGTAGAATTGCCACCTTTGTGCAGAGGAATGGCAAAAAAGGGTTTCCAGAGAGTGGTGACAGTGGATTCTTGTATAGCTCTGTTAATTAATATGGACACTGGGTAGGCTATGGTGTTTGCAGCTAGTTTGAGGAAGGTTGGTGGTAGATTATCTGTGGAGGAAGAGCAGGGTTTGAGTGTATAAAGAAGAGATGTTATATAGGAGGTGGAGACAGGATGTAGAGAGAAAGGAGGATTGTCAGGTAGGTTGGGGTGGAGTAGACTTGCAGTTTGATGGGATGAGTGACTGAATAGTATTGATAAAGTGATTGTTAAGAAGGTTAGCTGTGTCTAGAGGGCTTGTGTTGGGGAAAGGGCTGGGTATTGATGGATGGCCTGGGGACAGAATTCTGTTAATTGTAGTCCAGAATTTCTGAGGGTTTGATTTGTAAGTTGGCCAGAGTTGTGGAAGGACTTTTTATCTGCATTGGCTTGTTTCTTAGTAAGGTTTCTGAGGTGCTTATGGTGGTGAAGGTGGGATAATTCTCTGGTTTTGGTCCAGGCTTTCCAGGCTTTATCTCTGTTGAGCACAAGGGACTTAGTTTGTTTGGAGAGCCATGGGGCATGATTGGATTTTATTCGAATCCTTCTAGATGGAGCAAGGGAGTTAAGGGTATTCAGGAAGATGTTATTAAAACTGCTGACTGCATTATCTAGTGGGATATTTTTTAGGAAGGACCAGTCAATGGAAGATAGATTTGAGTTGAATTGCGTTAGTTTAAAATTGGTGAGTGTACGGCAGTCCCAATATAGATGAGGTTTGGGGGGTTGGGTGATCAATCTGAGGACAGAGGTGGTGAGGTGATCACTAAGTTGGTCTGGCAGAGTAATAGGGTTGTGGTAAAGGTGGGGGGAGTTGGTAAGTATCCAGTCTATTATGGAGCTAGAAGATGTATTTCTATGGAGTCGGGTGGGAGATGATATGAGTTGATGGAAGCCATGTAAGTTAATGCTATTTTGGGGAGAGTCAGTTTTCAGTTTGGACCAGTCTAAGTTGACATCTCCCAAGATGAGGGTTTCATAAGTTATGTTATGGGAAAACCAGGACAGTATGTTTTCAAGAGTGTTTAGATTGTTTCCAGGAGGGATATAGATGGAAGCAATAGCTATTTTCTTGTGAGGGTTGAAGTGGCAGTTGAGTATTATAAGTTCTGCTGGGTGGAAATTGGGGGCTGTTGTGGGGAGTGGTAATAGATTGAGGTTGTTAGAATGGAGGATGGCGACTCCACCACCTTTTTTTGGATATCTATCTGAGCGATATATGTTATAGCCTGGTGGGAGAATTTCATTGTTGGAGATATGTGGTTTAAGCCAGGTTTCAGATAGTGTGAGGATGTGAGGGGTTGTATGGGTTATCCAGGCATGGAAGTCAGTGATTTTATTGACTAGGCTTTGAATATTTAGAGAGTATATGGCAAGGTGTTTTGAGGGGGATGATCCAGTTGTAGTGGGCAGAGGAGGTTGAAAATTATTTGGTGAAGGAGGGGGGTTTGAGGATGAGGGATGTGTGTGGCTGGGATGGGGGAGTTTGGACCAGGGTTGGGGTGTATATCTCCTGATAACAGTGTGCTAGTAGTGGGTAGTGAGAGTAGAGGGAAGTGTGAATGTAGTTTGTAGAGTTTGGTTTTAGATTTAGAGTTAGGAAGGATTGTGTGCAATTGGGGTAGTTTGTGTGTACATGTGCCAGGGAGGTTAAATAAGCCAGGAGAAATGTAGCAGAAGGAGGATGTTGTGAAGTTTGCAGAGTTGTAGGTGGTTGTGGAATGTAGTGTTAGATGGGGGTGATGGAAGTGATAAGAGGTTTAGGTTAAGAGGAGAAATGGGAATGGGATAGAAATAATAAGATGTTTCATTTTTATATTTGGGTGGAATAATATGATAGGGTTCTTAATTACAGAAGTAGTTTAGAGTAAGGAGTGATGTATTGAAAAGGTTGTATCATGTTACAGGGGAAAGGAAGGGAGAGTGGGTACACAGTTGTCAGAGCTAAGACAGTAAGTTAACAGCTATTGGATGGTTAGGGGGAAAGGAAGGGACAGGGTGGTATAAAGGAAATTGTAATGGGGTGGGTGGGAATGGGGGTAGGGTAGGGGAGCGAAGAGAGCCCGAGCGTAGCAGGGCTAACACCCAGGACCAGAAAGACCAAGAAAACAATCAGTAAGAGAGAAATTGCTACTGGCTGGGAAGAGGAGGATGGAGGGGATACTGGAAAGCAAACAGTAGAGTTAGCAGAGGGAGAGATCCAAGGCAGGAAGGCTTTAGGGAAACAGGAGAGAGCTCAAAGGTCTGTGGCTAACAGGTAGTGAAAAAGTGCAAAGAGAGAAAGTCTCTAGCAATGGAGTGGAAGAACCGAAACATTGAGGCTTTAGAGGGAGGCACGGGTTATGCAGAGAGTAGAATGGCAGGAAGGCAAAAGCTATATGAGGGAGTCTAGATTGGAAATGAGAGAAAATCAGAGGAATGTGCAAAGCAAGGGGGGATCAAGGAGTAAAAGGGTGAGGAGTGAGGAAGAGGAGAACAAGAGAGAATATAAGGAGGGTGGAGCTACTATCGTCTTGTTGTCAGGAACAAATAGATAATGCAGTTTATTTGCATCAGTTTACTAGCTAGTACAGTTACAATTAGGCAAAAGTAATGGACTTTACAAATAGTTATGGATCCCTTTGCAATAAGTCTTTCGCTGGAACACATACTTAAGTGGTCCTTTTGGAGCTTAAGGATAGCAGCAGGGTCGATGGCCGAATAAAGGGAGGATGTCCACGAGATTAGTGTTTCTTTGTAGTGGCTAGGCGAACCATAGAGAGGGTTCTGCTAAAAACTATAAACAAAAAGGAGGGGGAACTAGTTATAACACAAGAGAGGGTACAAAAAGACATAGATAAGGGTATTGATAAAATACAATTATTATATTTGTGCACTACAAGAGAGAGACAAAAGGAAACACTAACTCTAGAGTTCTGCCACGTCTCGGTGGTTTAAGAAACAAATGCCAGAAAGACCTCATTGGGTTAGCTTTACAGACCATAAAAGCAATACAGTTGTGTAAAAACAGCATGACAGAATTTTAGTAGCCATCATTGAAGCAGTACAGATTTGTAGAACACTATTTAAACAGTTTAAAGTTATAGAAAATAAACAAACATCAATGATACATTCATTACTTAATAGCACAACAGGTAAGTCCTTTCTGAAAATGCTAAGTGCACATGCACTTGGTGACAAGCGAACTAATGCTTTTCATAGAAAAAAACAATGACTGATACATTCATTACCTCTTATAGCATAGTAGGTAAATCCTTTATGATAACGCTAAGTACATATGCTCCTAGCGACAGGCAGACTAAATGTTTTCCAGTCAAGCAGAAACCTGAACCACTACAAGTGTTGTATAGGCTACCTTATGAGTGGGGTTCCCATGATATAGTAACTGCTATTAATTCAGATATCTTCCTGGGAAATACACTCGACTAAAAAAATGGAGAAATAAGATAACAAGAAAACATAATGTGGCGGCAGGGAAAACATACCGCACAGGGTGGGTTTTGCTCTAACACAGTTGCTAACAGTTGTTAAAGCAGTAAACGCTAAAACTAATATGACAAAAACCCTATCCTACAGCCGCAAAACAGCTGTCGGATAGAAAACGCTAAACTAGTATGTCGAAATACATTCTGCAAAGGGCAGTTTACGCTTTAACCCTGCTCAAATTATTATAAATTGGGTCAGGCTAAGCTAGTATATAATAAGTATAATGGTTTTGTGCTCTAGTACAGTCATGAACTGTTTTAGTTCAGTAAACGCCAGACTAGTATGTCGTAATATGTATTGTATTAATAACAATTTATATTTATTTAGTTTCTTAACTGAGTAGATGGGCTGGTAGAGTGACCATTTTGAGTTATGACCTGGGCCATGGAGGCAATAACTTTGTTAAAATACTGAAATGCATGCAGTAAAAATATCCCTAGTAGTTATTCACACATATGGACTAACACTCAGAAATATGCTTTGAATGAAATTTGTTAAACAACATTTTGAAACATAGAAACATAGTGCAATCTAAAAGTGCTCAACAATACTCTGAGAACCTTAGAAACAATGTAATATCTTTGTTCTGCAGATTTTTCAGTTCTTCAGATCTTTGTAGTTTGCTGTGTTTGGTCAGCTGTTGATGAACAACTGCTCACTTTCACCAGGTCATTATGTTGTATTTTGACATTTTCTTAGTTAAGTGATCCACTGAGTTCTGGCAAAATTTTATTTTTTTTTGTAGTTGGTATTTAGTGCTTGTTGACACAAGTATCAATTTGGGTAAAAAAAAACTTCAGGCTTTTGAAAATGTACCAAATTTTGATATAAATCTTCCCCTTGAGACACCTATGCCTTGTGCATTATGCATATTGTGGTGGTGGTGGGGATTTGAGACATTTTGAAAATAATTACAATATATGTGACATATTTGTTTCCAGGAGTTTACAGAAAAAGAAAAATTAATTATCGAAGAGTTAGTTTACTGACTCTGCTACTAAATCTATGGGAAGAAAAATAAATGGAAGGCTGATTCTGATATTGTAGGGGACAGAAACATATTTTTCTCTTGTTTAGGCCCCAAGGCTGGATGATTCTTCTCTACAACTTGCTGATGAAAAAGCAGTAGTGCTATTCAGTCTTCTTTAAGAGTTTCTTAGCTGGGGGTCATTGTGATTGAGGACCACACTCCTAGAAAAAGGGTAGTAGCGTTCATGCCTAGGGATTTGCTGTTAACACTGGCATTCTGTCATTCATTGCCTTTGGTGCTGGCATGCCCTTTCACTCCTGGGACTTCCGTGCCAAAGGTTAGAAGGACCACAAATTCAGCAGCAGTGTGTTGCTACCAGTCTCAGCTGTGACACTGTTGTGGACATTGTTTCTACCACTGCAACATTTACTTTTTCAGTACAAAAGCAATCCTTGATGCTGACCTCTTTGGCTTTAGTACTGCATCAGCCTCCAGTATCATCTGTGCTGGCAACTTCTGCATTGAGTAGTCACCCTTGTTGGCAGTTACCCCTTTGGAGTTGGGATCTAACTTTGCTCCACCTTTGGACATTCCTTAATTTGATGCCTTGATCCATTATCCTTGTCCCTGAAGGGTGGAAGGTCATAGTAACCAATTCTGATTCTTTCTTACACTTGGACAAGTCTTCTGTGAGTGCTTCCCCCTAAGAAATGCAAAAAGAAACACGGGGACATGACCTAGAAGGGAAAACTTCCCTAGCATTCAGTTTTGGGAGATTAAATTTAGTTACTAAGGCAGTGGAGAGACATGGCCAATTGATCCAATCTCCATTAAAAAAGATACTTCAAGAGACTTTCCACTCTACCCTGCTTGCCACTTGGATGTCTCCCCCCACCTGCTGCCTAGTGTTGGTCATATAGAGGGCTTGTTAAGAACCAGATATAGGAGCACTTATCCGTAGGGGACTGGTCAAGGTTCTTTCACCTTCCAAAGTCTGTGAGAGTCAGTGTAAGGCTCCCCTAACCAACTCCTCAAAAGAAAGCCTAGAGGTCCACCTCCTCCCAGTAAGGAGTCTTGGGTGACTGATTTGGCAAGGGAATATTTGCATCTGGTATTTTTTGGCATAACTTGTTAGAGAGAACCTTAAAGGCACCAAAACAGTTGCTGCACGTGAATCCACAGGATAAATAATTAGACATTTAGATAACAACCCTAGGTAATGTCAGCAATCTTTCCATGCTACTGCTACTTAATGCAGTAGACAGTGCAGCCAGAAGAGGCATTGGCCATTCAGTGTCACACCCTGTGCATTGAAACCTTCCAGACAACTTCAAGGCATCCTTCCCTCTAACCCTTATGATGGTCAGTCACTGTTTAGATCCCACATGAAAGAGAACCTGCAAAAGATCTAGCATGAGGGTAAGACACAGTTGTTGGAGTAAAGAGTTCCACTCCTCAGAGAAATTTTTCTCATAAACAGATGAGTGCATGAAAACTGTGGTTGAAGAAAGGCCATCATTTCCATTTGAGCAGTATTCTAACATAAAACAGTGTAGCTGTACAGGATGTTCATCGTGCATACAGCTGCAGTAATCACAGATGGGTTCTCTGCCGTCAGGCGGGTCCTCGGTCGGCCGAATTCCAAAGTCTAGGTCCGGCATCGGTTGTCGTCGATTTCTTTCCTAACGTCAGTGGGACAGGGGTATATAAGACACAGCCGACGCCATATTCTCCAGTCTTTTTTGCCGCGTGGTGCCCGAAGCAGAAGCAGTTCGAAAGTGCCGGTCGGCCAGCTCCTGAAATTACGAATAATAGGAAACCGAAGTCTTCTTTAAAGCTAAGTACCCCATTGGGGAATCTTTTCTTGCCTCAGACCGATGTCAGACAAAGTTAGCAATTGTATTTCTTGTGGGAAGCAAATACCGCATAAGGATTTCCATTCCCTCTGCATACCTTGTTTAGGCCCAGACCACGACGTCTCGGCCTGTCGCTTTTGCGCTACTTTCAATAAATTCGCCCAGCACTTCTTTGGTAAAGTCTTTGATTATAAAATGTCGTCGGATACTCCGACTACCGTTTTGTCCAAAAAATGCAAGGACAAAGACCGACACGCGAGGCCCGTGGTCTCTGACACCACGCCAAAACCGGCTATACGTGGTCCGGTTCTCAGCAAGGCGCCTACGCAGCCCCTGACTACCGACGACACTTCTTTGGTGGTGTCCTCTGTAACTGAGACCGCAGGTACCTCGGCCCATACCCAGACTACAACCACCGAAGCCACTGTGAGTGTTGAGCCTCCTAATGTGGATAGGTCCACTTCCACCCATGGTGTCTTTAGACCCTCATCTTCCTTCCCCATTAAGGCCTTTACTAAGTCCAAATCAGCCATGCAGCCCAAGAGGCCTGTTGCACAGGGCCCATCTCCAGGCCCCATGCCTAAAAAGCAGATGCTAAAACTGGCTGAGGATTTAATTACTCTTATCAGGGGTTCCCAGCCCCCTCCAGACAAGAGACCCAGAGTGGAGGAAGCTTCTCCCTCTTCTGACCAGGATTCCATTTTTTCAGAACATTCTGATGAAGAGGAACACTCGTACTCCCCTTTTGAAGATTCGGATGCTGAGCAGTCCATTCCTTCTGTATCTCCCCCAGAGGATTTCTCTTTTGGGGAAACCTTGCACACCTTGAGGGAACACTTCCATTGGGAAGGCCAAGACTTTTCTGATTCCAAGAAAAGACTTACGGAATTTCTTTTGTTACCTCAGCACAGACCTCTGGTGATACCTCCTGTCTTGGACATACTTGATGATGTTTACTCGGAGGCTTGCCTAAATCCGGATTCCCTGCCTCCTGCCCCAGTCAAGCCTGATAGGTACTACAGAGTTCCTAACTCTCACCAATTTCTTTACAAAAGCCATAATGCTGACCCTGAAACCATTTTTTAAGGCCCCAAGGGGATGAAGGCCTCTACTGCTAAGAATCCACTACCTTCCGAAAAAGAGTCTAGATCCTTAGAAAGGTAGGGAAAAAAGGTATATACCTCGGCCACTCTAGCCATGAGGGCCTCAAATTGTCAGTTCCATATGCTTAAATATCAGCAGTTTCTGTTATCACAATTAAGAAATAAAATGTCTCAACCTGAACAACCAGATTTGAAGGAGTTGCAGGATATGATGCATAGTGCAGAACAAGTGGGTAAACACACCTTACAATGTGGCTATGATGCTCTAGAGGCTTCAATCAGAGCTGCTGTGACAGGATCAGTCATTCGTAGACATGCCTGGCTTAGAGAACAAACCTTGCCTGACCATGTTAAAGCTAAGCTACTAGATGCTCCTTTACAAAAGGATGTACTATTTGGTACTAATGCTGAGGAGATACTACGGAAAATGGAAGAAAAAGCTAAATCTATGCAAACTGTCAAAGCTTTTCTACAGGTTCAGCCACCACGTTTTAGCAGAAATTGGCCTTCAAAGAACTGGTCCTTTCCAGCCACGGACAAGCCACAAAGAGGTAGATACAGGCGCACAGGGGGCAGAGGACAACCTCAAGGATCATATAGAGGCAGGCAATGGCAAACTCCAGCAACAAGAGGTGGCGAAGACAGTGCACAACAATACAGGAAACAAACCCAATGACTTCCCCCTTTTCATGCCAAGCAAGTCTCAGCTGGCAGCACCCTTGGGAGGAAAGATGGCATTATTTACAAGAAATTGGCATATTATCACAACAGACAAATGGATCCTGGACATTATAAACAGAGGCTACAGATTTAATTTTCACACTCTCCCAAAAATGAGAGGCATGCCGAACCTGCCACACAATCAAAGGGCAGAGGCTCAAATACAAATTTCAAAGCTTATGGCCATGAAAGCTATTCAAGAGGTACCTACTCACGAACAAGGTCAAGGTTTTTATTCCCGACTTTTTCTGGTACCAAGGAAAGGAACCGACTGGAGACCCATTTTGGACTTATCCATCCTAAACACATTTCTACTCGTACCAAAATTCGAGATGCTCACATTACAGTAGCTTCTTCCCATGCTGGGCAAGGAGTTTTGGCTGGTAACATTGGACCTCAAGGAGGCATACCTGCATGTCCCAATCAGACAAAGCTGCAGAAGATACCTCAGATTTCTTGCAGGTTCAATCCACTATCAATTCTCTGCATTGCCCTTTGGCTTATCTACTGCGCCCAGAGTATTCACGAAATGCCTGGCATCAGTAATTGCCTACTGCAGACTTCAAGGGATACAAATTTACCCTTATTTGGACGACTGCCTGATCCAAGCGGACAACAAGCACATACTTCTGGAACATCTGGCTTATGTAACACGGTTATTGAATTCTCTTGGATACACAGTCAACAAGGAGAAATCCAGGCCAACACCATCTCAGAAAATAACTTTCCTGGGTGCAAACTTAGACACAAACACCCAGATGGCCTATCTTACGCCAAAAAAACAAGGGCAACTAACTCATTACTTCAAAATACTAGCAAATTGTACCAGGCTCACTGCAAGGAAAATCCTGCAGGCTCTGGGCTTCATGGCATCTTGCATTCTTCTAATCCCATGTGCAAAGTTGCATATGAGGAAACTTCAATGGTACCTAAAAAACCTATGGTCTCAACACAGCCACAGTTTGGAAACAATAATACCAATAATTCCATGTTTGCAAAAGGAATTTCTATGGTGGGCCCAAGCATGCCAAACAAACACAGGTCTTCCATTCTGCAAGCCACAAGCAAATCAAGTCACCACAACAGACGCCTCAGAATACCTGGGCGCACATGACAGACAGGTGCATTCAGGGCAAATGGTCCCTAAAGGAAAAGCACCTTCACATCAATCAAAAAGAAATGCTAGCAGTGATAAATGCAATTACAATTTTCAAGGACCTCCTGCATCCAGGGCAATTATTGATAAGAACAGACAACACCACAGTAATATGATACATAAACAAACAAGGTGGAACACATTCATACCCCCCTGTGCAGGCTAGCCATGTCACTTTGGAACTTGGCTCTGGAATGGCAAATCGAACTTCAAGCACAGTACTTGTCAGGATTGGAAAACACGCTGGCAGACAATCTAAGCAGAAATATGACAGATCCACACGAATGGAAGTTGCATCCTCAAGTGTTTACAAAGATAATACAAACGTGGGGAAGACCAGACATAGATCTCTTCGCCTCCCACAGGAATCATCAATTGAAAAAGTTCTGTTCAAGGACCTTTCATCCAAAGGCCTGGAGAGTGGACGCCCTTTCTTTCAGTTGGGCAACATGGACAGTTTACACTTTCCCACCTTTCCCTCTTCTGCCCAAGGTGCTCTTGAAAGCAAGAGCAGACAGACCGAAGATGATACTGATTGCTCC
Source organism: Protopterus annectens (assembly GCF_019279795.1). Classification (NCBI taxonomy): domain Eukaryota; kingdom Metazoa; phylum Chordata; order Ceratodontiformes; family Protopteridae; genus Protopterus; species Protopterus annectens. The sequence continues at coordinate 1,391,229,175 of NC_056728.1, forward strand.
AGACTGGCCAAGACAACATTGGTACCCACTCCTGAGGAGCCTAACACATACTCCTCCCTGGACCCTACCTCTAATGCCTCTTCTACTGACTCAGCACAGCTACAAAACTCTTCACAGTCAGCTGAAAACTCAATCTGGCTGCATGGAAAATTCCTTAACACCACCACAGACCCTACTCTCAAAAGAGGTGCAGGATGTCATTTTGGAGGCCAGAAGGCCATCTACTAGAAAGGCTTACTCTGCAAAATGGAAACGTTTTTGCGCTTGGAATGAGAAAAAAGGCCAGGATCCTAGAAAAGTGAATTTGCCTCAGATATTACAGTATCTAGCTGAGCTGTTGAATAGTGGACTTTCATTTTCCTCCATCAAAATTCATGCCTCAGCCATTTCTGCAGAATACAACACCGATCCACCCTTATTCTCTCACCCACTTTTAAGACAGTTCCTCAGAGGAGCTAAGAATATAAGACCTCCAAGGAAACAACCAATACCAACCTGGGATCTTAACTACATCCTAGAAAAATTAACATTGCCTCCCTTTGAACAAGCTGCCTCAACAGATTTTCAATATTTGTCCTGGAAAACAGCCTTCCTTCTGGCCATTACCTCAGCTCGTAGGGTTTTGGAGCTACAAGCCCTCATGGCTGTGCAGCCCTTTCTCATCTTCCATCAGGACAGGGTTTCCCTACGAACCAACACTTCATTTATGCCTAAGGTGGTATCAAGGGTAGCTTTAAATCAGGCCATACACTTACCTACCTTTTACCCCAATCCTCAAAACAAAGGGGAAAGGCTGCTACATTCCTTAGACATCCATAGACAGCTACGTTACTATTTGGACAGAACACAGCCCTTCAGGAAATCAGAACAACTTTTTGTGTCCTATGCTGTAGGAGCTCAAGGGAAGCCAATTTCCAAACAGACAATTTCAAAATGGATAGGCCATTGCATACGGTTTTGTTACTCCTTTAATGGCAAACCTGTTCCTACAGGCATCAGATCCCACTCCACAAGGGCCACAGCTACCTCTACAGCCTTCCTCAGAGGAGTCCCTACCAAAGATATTTTGGAGGCAGCCACTTGGAGTTCTGTGCATACCTTCACAAAACACTACCACCTGCCTTTATATTCCAAGACTAGAGCAGGCTTTGCCACTGCTGTGTTGCAGGGCATTCTGGCTGCTCCCAGTTCCACCTAGTGCCTACCACCCTCTGCGTAGCTTTGGGATTCTACCCATCTGTGATTACTGCAGCTGTATGCACGATGAACATAGTACAGTTTTGTACCTACCATAAATGTAGATGTTCGAGTGCTAATACAGCTGCAGTACAGGTTTCCCTCCCTCCTTCCCCTCTTGGTAAAGGACTAGTGGCTAACATCTCCTCATACAACCTAATTTGGGTTATCCTTCTATGGTGTATTTGCTTGCAACTACTGTTTTTTGATTATATTGCATTGCTTGATTTTATATATATATATATATATAATTTATGTATTTCCTTCCTTCTGGGGGCACCTGACATCTGGGGCAAGAAAGACTGAAGAATATGGCGTCGGCTGTGTCTTATATACCCCTGTCGCACTGACATCAGGAAAGAAAGCAACAACAACCGACGCCGGACCTAGACTTTGGAATTCGGCCGACCGAGGACCCGCCTGACGGCAGAGAACCCATCTGTGATTACTGCAGCTGTATTAGCACTCGAACATCTACATTTATGGTAGGTACAAAACTGTACTTTTGCAGAACAGACACCATTGTAGAGGTGAAAGGAGGTCCACAGAACAAAATATTTCATAGTCCCCCTGGGGGGTCAACTGCAGAGTTGATGAGGATATGCCCAATTGTATCATTCTAAAGGCAGCAGAGGCAAGTCCCTCTACATCTTCATGTGTAACAGGCAGAATACAGAACAAGTGAATAAGGACGTCAATATCCAGATGCTAGAACAGCCCATCACAAGGCTGTAGCCAACACAGAAGTATAAAATCTACTTACAGATAAAGCTGTCCAAGAGATCCCACAGACCAGAGAGGGTTCAGAGTCTATTCAAGATTATTTGTAGTTCCCAAGAAGATAAAGGACCTCAGGCCTTTCTTAGTCCTAGACACCCTGAATCTAGATTTAAAAAAGATGAGATTCCAAGTCATCATGGTGCAGTTAGTCCCCTGCATAGAAATGAATAATGGATGTGCTGTGGACCCTCAGGCCACCTTTTTGTACATAAAGATAATCACGATATCTAGAATCTCTTGCACTTCAAGATGACACCAGTTACTACTAGTTCAGGACACTTCCAACTAATCTCATCACAGATATCAGGTTGTTTACTAAATGCACTGACTGCCACAACTCAGACTGAATAGCACAAAAGGTTTAATTCATCTAGATGACTGACCCGTAGCAGCCTCAATAAAGGAGTCAATGAAGCAATTGACTATATACACTCTAATTGTTCCAGACATTGGGAATATCAGAGAATATTGCAAAATTGCAGATGGACTCATTACAAGTACAGATTTTCATCAACCATCACCTGGACACACAAACCTGGATTACCAGCCTTCCAAGAGACAGAATTTTGAAGCACCAGTCCCTCATTCTTCTCTTAAATACTGAAATGATAGACACTTCCTCTCTCAGGACTTTGGGTCTTATGGCAGCAATTTTTGATCCCATTTGACAAAATACTGTATGAATGTTCTTTCAAGGACACTTAGGTTTCAGTGATCTCAGAATCTGAACTAGGTGTCCCTTCTTATTCAAATTTCAGTGGGGTGCCATTGGTATCTGATGTGGTGGATTTTTCTGAAAATCTTTCTTAGAGCAATCCCCTTATCCCGTTCATGTTGAAATGTGACTGTCACCACAGACATTTCTTCCCTGGGGTAGGGGCTATTGCTTAAGAGAGATTGTCCCAAGAACTCAGTCAAAACAAAAACATTTGTGCACATTGGTGTCCTAGCGATGATGGCAGTCCTCTGTGGATTGCAGCCTCTACAGGACCTCCTTCCTCAAGGTGCAAGTGCCATCCACCCTGACAGCAATGCAGTGGTTTGGTACCTCAACAAGCATGAGAAAGCCACTTCTACCCCCCATGTTTAGAGGTCATGAGGTTACAGTAATGGTACATGTTCAACCTTTTTTTTTTTTTTTTTTTTTACAGAAACCTACATTGTCAGTCAAGCAAACTGCTTGGCTGATAAGCTCAGCAGATGTTTACTGATGTCTTATGCATGATCCCTCTGGCAACTAGTGATGGATTCCATGTTCCATAACTGGGAAAAGCTTGTGACCTTTTCGCATTACCAACCAACACAAGATGTTGGAGCAGCATAACCCTAATTCTCATATGAGGCAGGCATCCAGGGATGCTCTGGTCCAGTTGTGACCTCCAATTTTTTTTTTTGGCAACTTCCTTCATTTCCCTTTGTAGTGACATTTCTACAGAAAGCCAAACAGTACAAGGCCAGAATAATTTTTCCACACCCTTACTTGTCAAGAATATGGTTTCCACTACTTTGGCCTCATCTTTTGGAGAAACCTCTTCCCTTCAGACACCCTAACTCATTAACATATACGTGGTGTGGAATGTCACAACTCTAGCAGCCTACACACATCCTTAAATTCCTTAGCATTTTCTGAAAATCAGCTTTAAAAGTGCAAGTTAAGCAAATATAAATATTTTCTAAACAATTAAAGCTATTAAACTGTACAAATAGCTATTTTACCAGTAAGAAGCATTCTTTACAGTGATAATAATGCATTCATAGTGTTTCCATAAATTATATAATATACTATGATGCACACTATCCTAGAATTATATTTTTTGTTAAACTTTCACAAATTGTCATATCGTGGAAAGTGCACAATTTAAGACAAAATTTGTTAGAACACTTGTTAATCAGACATGTAACCATTCATTTGACCTTCCTCTTTGAGTACATATTTATTTTAGATATTTATAGATATATGAAAACATATGCCTAACTGTATAATAAGCAATATAAATAATAAATATCTGTCAAGAAGTTGCAAATATCAGTGACAGTTTTCTTCAAGAACATCTGAAGTTTTGCCTGATAGTTTGTAAGTCACTTGTTTTTTTGAAGAATTCTTGCTTATTTTAATACCTGCTAACAAACAGCTAGCAATATCTCCAGTATAGTGTGATACAAATGGACATTGACAATGCAATGAATTTTGCTGTCCCAAACCATGGCATTTCACATCATATACCTCAACAGAATATAGCTTAATAATAAGTGGCAAATGGTGATTACTTTCTCAACAGCTGGACGTCCTAGTTTAACAATCTTAGTGTCATTTTGTTAATAACTCCATGCCTTTTCTAACACTGCCTATTATTATCTGGTAAGTCACTTAGTTAAACAAGCCAAACCCCAAAAAAAGTCTGGATGCCATATGGAGCTATGGGTGTTAACTGGAAGTATACAAAAAAGACACTACAGGTTTGAATGAGCTAATGAGGTTGCTGCCTTATTCAGAGTTAAAGTCCCTCAGATCAACTGAACAGTTTCTCCACGTTCTACCAATGCCTAACAGGCCAGCGTACTCCACATTTGGGGTGGACCTCATTCTCCCATTTGTTCAGAAGTTCTCAACCAGTGAGGTTTACAGATGCAAATGTAAATAACGTTCATAAGTACCCACTAGTCAAAATCTTCACATCTTTTCAGCTCTGGTCCTGGCAAAGCTGTTTCTGTTATACATTTTCGATGAAGGTTTTAGACTTTTCCAAGGTGAAAGTACATTTAGTGTCCATTTTCAAATTTTTGACAGGGTTTGCATTCTTCTTTATAGGCATTTTTTAAAACTTTGCACAGTCCGCTTAAGAGATGCCTTCCTTTTGAGACCACCTCTCAGGGAACTGGCTCCCCATGGTGAGATGAACTTCAAATTGGAAAAACCAAAGTGATTTCTTTTTGAACTAGTGGCGAAACCTGGTCTTAATTTCTAATCATAGAAGACTTTTTTGTAGTAGCCGTTACAGCAGCCTGAAGTGTTTTGGGCCTTCATGCCCTTTTAAAACCTCATGTATTATTTTTCTTTAAGATCACATATGTTCACACACTAACCCCACCCTTTTTGCCCAAGATAGCCATAAAAATGTACCTTTTTTTTTCAACAAACATCTTCATTAAATTTTCACATATGACATAGGCAGTCTTACATTTATATAAATGGAAAACAAACAAAATGACACCACTTTAGTTGCAAACATTATACATCACAGACACCATTGAAACAACTGTAGTTGCAAAACATTATACATAACTTACAATCTATCCAGTCATTGTCAATTAAGCATTATATAGCTCATTCAAATCCTGCCTTTTAAACCTCGTTCCTTCTCTGCATGTATTGTTCCCACAATTCACATTTTTTCCCTATGTAGTTTGCTCCTTCCCTTTTCTAAAGATCCCAATTCCAGTTGTTTAATCTTAGTTACTATATTTACTACTTCTAGTAAAGTTGGTCTAGACTTTGATATCCATTTTCTAGTAATTGCTTTTTTGGCAGCCACCATAATTAGACTCAGCAAGGCCTTAGTAATTCTAGACAATTCCAATTCTGTATCACAGCTCAAAAAAATCATCTCCCCAGTTAATCCAATCCTATCACCCAGCATCTCTGACAGAGTGGTCTGCAGGGAATCCCTAAAGTCTGCCAGCTCGTTACACTCCCAAAAAATATGTTCCCAGCCATCACTTTCTTGCCTGTCACACCACCAACATTTGCTATCCACCTCAAGAAAAATTCTTTGGAGTCTACTTGGAGTACAAAAATACCTATGTAAACACTTCCAGGCAAAGATCCTAAATCTTCTAGACTTTCTTGCATATTTGGGAGATATATATATATATATGCCCCCATTGTCTCTGTGAATTGCTTATCCAGTCTCTCTTCCCAGTCCTTTCCAAGCTCCTCTGATTGATTCTTGTAATTATCATGTAATATTTTATATGCTTTACTAATTATTCCTTTTTTAACTGCAGCTTCTGTTCTAGATTGTAGAACAAACTCTACCAGTGTTGGTCTTTCATTCAGGTGCTCCCTATTTCTTTCTAGTTGCCTATACTCTGATATCAATCCTTGATAGGGAAGGCAATCTCTAACCTGCAGTCCAAACAAAGTCTTGGCCTCTTCCCATTCTATTACCTTTCCCTTTCGAGTTATTTGCTCCCAATACCTTGGTTGCTTTGCCAGTTTTCTCCAATAAATTCCAGTCCCTCTTGTCTATTATCTGTACCCCTAACCATAGTTATCCTTATTGGCAGAATCTCATTTCTCCATTCTCGTGCTGGTTTAGTTCTTAGAATACTCCCTACTATTTTATGAATAGAATACTATGTATGATTGCTCTTAAGAGTCTGCATCCAAAATCCAAATCTCTCTTTATTTTTTGAGCTTCCTCTCTTTGTCATCAAATTCCTTTCCACTTTGCATTATAGTTTTCTGCTTGCGCTATGTATAAGAGTCGACATCTGAAACTCACGACTAGAAGTGCAAACCACCTGGATACACCCCGGAACCACCAATGAGCGACTCAGTCCAAATAAACACCACAGTTGTCAGATCAAGAGTTTAATCCACATAACGCCAGCACAGACACTCGAAAAAACTTTGCAAACGAAAGGAAAATAAAACGTTTACAGACGATAGCACCCTGGAACACGTACACACAGTAGTACAGTAGCAGCAGTTAAGCGCTTTCAACCATCAAACAGCTGGTCTTCCTCAGAACTGCTTAATGAAGCGTTCAGGCTGTTTAAATCAACTTTTAGGCGCCAAAAAAGTTTTAAAAACATATCCCTTCTTAAGGGTATATTGCACACTTAAATTAAATTAATCATTAGCCGCTAATGAACTAATGGCTAATGTTCCCACTTGTTTTGCTCACTCTAATATATAAATTGATGAAAAAATCACTCCAAATTAATATAAATATAAACGAATATAAAAATAACTAAAATTTGGAAAGTATGTGAATATGTAAATGTATTCAATAAAATATACTTTAAAATATACTACCTTATGATAGACCTTCGAATACTGTCAATATACTAAATTAATATATTAATATAAACAAGTTCAATACATATTAAATACTATGAGTAATTACATAAAACATAAAAATGAAAAATAAACATAAACAATATAGCATGTTCCTAATATACATGTTCAATAACAGTATTGAAAGACAGTGTATATATATGTAAACAATGTCTAGTTAATAATACAATACACTAGAAAAATACACTGTGAGAAGTATGAAGTCATATGTAATCACTTATATATAAGACTAGTAGATATTGTATAAAAAATATGATATTGAATAATAAATTTATTGTATATTGTGTATGAACTGTTATATAATAAACAAGGTATAAAACCATAAACATGATGTACTGAATATCATAAATTCACTAAAATATATAAGGATATATATATATATAATAGTTCAGTAATATATACAATATAAATTGATATACTTGTATTGTGAAACTTATAAAATTTTCCTAATCAATAATAAAGTACTGTATATATTATTAAGAACTCTATTGAATGTCCCTATATTAATAAACTTTTAATAGATATGTTGTCATTTAACCCCGGTGGACAAGTTGCATCAGTATACAACTGCCACCATGCCTCTCTAAAGGCTATTAATCCTTTGGCATCTCCACCCATGGGGTTACTAGGAATTTCCTCCAATATTGTAAATTTAAAAGTGTGTTCAACACCCAAAGAATGAACGTGTCTATATAAAGCATTAGTAACATCCTTCTTCCTAATGCAATATTGATGGTCATATATACGCTTTTTTAGAGTAGATAAGAGTCTTAACTGTGTTGCTCTAAAATACCCCCACAAATTGGGTAATCCTAGTCTGCCTTGTTCTGTTGGAAGAATCAACTTATCCCAATTGACCCTTGCTGTCTTCCCTTCCCAGATAAAATCCTTCAACTCTTTTTTTTCATTGCTATCCACAGCTTCTCCTCTGGTTGATAAAAATATGCCTGACCTGTGTATAAATCTAAAGGGACTAAAAACATTTTAATGGCTTTTATCTTAGTATTGTTTGTGTCTTTTGGCTTTTCCCGGATAGGGGTCGCCACAGCGGAACTCCGGTCCGCTAATGATTGGCAGTAGATTTTTACATGCCGAGTTGCCAGCTCTGATGCACAACCTTCAACGAAAGTACGTCCATTCACGCATGTCTCCACACAGAAGACGCTCTAGCTGAGAATCGAACAGGACGTCATACTGTGAGGCGACAACGCTACCGCAGCACCACCACCGCTTAGTATTGATATCCATATAACAAAGCTTCCAGTTTCTCAGTTATTGTATTATCTTCTGTTTAGTCTCTTCCCATATATCCTTAACTGCCACAACAGAGTAATTTCTTATCCATACTCCTAAATACTTCATTTTATCCTGTCCCCATAAATATGGATATTGTTGGACCAATTTGTGTGTAGGTACACAATTTACTGCTATTGCTTTTGTTTTAGCTTCATTCATTTTGTATACTGAGATGTGAAACTGTCTTAAAATGCTCCACAGCACTGTAATGTCCCTTTCTGGTTTTGTCATGTGTAAAATAATATCATCTGCAAATAGAGCCAGCTTTTCCTGACTACCATAGCAATTATATCCTTGAATTTCTGAGTCCCTTATTTTCTTTGCCAATGGTTCTAAATATAATGCAAACAACAAAGGGGAAAGCAGACAACCCTGCCTGGTTCCTCTGCTCAAGCAGAAGTTATCAGAGAGGACCCCATCTACTTTAATTTTCACCTCTGATCCCTCATATATACTTCAAATCAGCCTTATAATTATAGGTTTATAGGTTTGTGCTAGGCTAATGGCCCTGGAGCCTTTACAAGCCTAGCCCATAAGATTACCCTGGCATCGTGCCAACCGACCTTAGTTCGCAGTGCCTCTGTCAAGTAGAGCCACTGGAGTGATCCCTGGGGTAATTTTCTATTTTCCATCCACTCATCAAGATTTCTCCTGAAGAGGGCCAGTGAGGCGCTCCGCTTGACATGTATGGGAAGTCTATTCCATAGCACGGGCAGTCTCTGGGTTATAAACCTGTCCCTCCAGCTTGTTCTGATGATTGTGGTAATGAGGTTGAGGTCTCTGGTGTATGTAGTGCAGAGGGATTGGGATTTATTTAGCTGTAGCATTTCTAACAGAGCTGGGTCAGACATGGCTTTGTAAGTCAAGCAGAAATCACCTCTAAGTAGGTGATATGAGACAGAGAATAGTTGGAGTTTTTTGAGTCTGTCATTATAAGACCGGTGTTTAAGGCCTAGGATCCTCTTTGTGAGGTACTTTTGCAGCCTCTCCAGTTGTTGCAGGTGTCTAGTGAGGTACATGCCAAATGGGGCATTGTACTCGATGACTGGCCTAATGAGGGAAGAGTAGAGGGAGGCAATGATCTCTTTCTTCCCGGATGCAAAACCCTTAGTAATGAGATGTGCCACATAGAAGGACTTTCTGACCACAGTGGCAATGTGGTGGTCAAAAGATAGGTTGCTGTCAACCTGTGTTCCCAGATCTCTTATGATGCCTTCTGTGTTCAGTGGGCTACCATTGATGTGATAATTCATGGGAACTGGGTTTTTCCCAAAGGGGATAATGACACTTTTTTTGGCATTGAGCTTAAGGCCATGGTTCTGACACCAGTCATGAGTCTCAATGAGACCTTTCTGTAGGATGTCAACATCACTTGGGGAGTTAATTATGGCTCCCAACTTGCAATCGTCTGCAAACTTTGTCAGCTAGAGTCCCTTCTTGTTGGCCTGAACTTCAGAGAAGTAGATACCAAACAGGAGAGGACCCAGGACCGAACCCTGTGGGACTCCACTCATGAGTAGTCGGCAGTCTGACTTGGAGTCAGCTACTTTCACACTGTGGGTTCTATCTGTGAGCCAGTTTGCAACCCACCTAGTGATATAGGGGTTGATGCCTAGCTTAGTGAGTTTTTCTATGATTCCTGAGTGGGGAAATGGTATCAAAGGCCTTGGCCAGATCAAGGTAGGCTGTATGAACCACCTTGCCTTCATCCACAGCTCTGGTGACTGACATGCATGATCTACCCTTCAAAAACCAAACTGTGTGGGATCCAGAGTTTGGAGATTCCCTATATCCTTGTTTATTAGGTCCATGATTATGAGTTCCATAGCTTTGCATATCAGACTTGTCAGGCTAATGGGGCAATAGTTCCCAGGGTCTGTAGTCGCTCCTCCTTTGTGGAGAGGGATGACTGTAGCAGTGTGCCATTCAGTAGGAACAAAGTCTGAGGTGAGGCTGTGATTGAACAGGGCACACAGGTGAGGTGCCAGTTCAGTCTGTATTTCATGTAGAACACAGCTGGGGATATTGTCAGGTCCCATAGAAGCCTTGGACAGTGCTGTTTTAACCTGTGCAGCAGTAATACTGGGTGCCTGGCAATCTACTGGTATTGTGGCTGGTCCTTTGGTGGGGGAGAGAGGGGTAAAGTTGGCACTGAATCTGTCGGCCAGTATATTGGCAATATCTGTTGGCTTGGTATAGGAGGTGCCATTGTGCAACAGCTCAGAGCAAATTTGGGTATTGCCATGGAGATTCTTTACATAACTACAGAAGGCCTTGTTGTCTTTACTATCTGCTGCAATTCTGTTTTCATAGCTAGCTTTAGAGGATTTGATGAGAGATCTCAACTTTTTTGAGGCTGATAAGGGTGTTTTTCCAGTCTTGGGACTTCACCTTATTTCTCATCAGGTTCCTCCTTCTGTTGTAGAGTTTGTTTATGGCAAGGGACCACCAGATTGGCTTCCTTTTTTTTGAGGAGAGCGTCTTGGTTCTATTGGGTATGGTGGCGAGATCCATGCATTTGTGTACATGTTCATACAGGGCATTAGTGTATGATTCGGTGGTCATGCAGCTGTTCTCCAATTGCATGGGTGCTGTGAAGTTAGCCACCTCTGTTTTTAGGAGCCCAATTGTATCAGGGAAAGCAAATGCTTCCATTGCCCTGTTCATGAAGTCCCAGTCTACACTTTCAAATGCTTTCTCTGCATCAAGACCAACCAATAAATGTGGTATTTTCTTACATTCTGCTTCCGTCTGGGTCATCAATGTTCTGTTAATATTGTCAAATGTTTGCCTCCCCTCCACAGCTTTATCCAGATTTCTTGTGCTAAGAAGTTGAGTGGTATTCTGCAGATCAACAGATGCCAGCTCTTTCATATGTGAAATTGATGTACAGTAGGGATGGGAAGCCTTTTCCCCACTCTTGCACTGTCTCATACTTGTTATAAAGTAGTGGGTGTCAGTGGGGAATTCTCCCCTCCTTGCCCTCCTACAAAAATACTAGTAGTGGTAATTTTGTGTATGTTGGTGTTTGAGTTTTGGTTTAGCTATGTGTTGGGCATGGATGGTATTGTCTGAGTGACTGAAGGGGTGATAAGTGCTTTTCAGTCATGTCCGAGTTGTGATCACTGTTAGATTTATCAACATTTATATGTATGCATGTATGTATGTATGTATGTATGTGTGTCTATTTATATATTCCCCATTCTGACTTTTGTACTCCTCATCTAACTCCTCTCAGAGATGTATCAATGCCGTGCCTAGACAGGTGTAATATCCCATCACCGACCTCTCTGACTAATCAGGCTGACCTCCAGTGTTACTCAAGACAAACCAGGTCATCGTTGAAAAGAACATCCTATGGTCACTGGAAGCTCTGACCTCGCACATGGACATTTTTCTGAAACTTAATGTGCAATACCCCCTTCACCGACCTCTCTGACTAATCAGGCCGACCTCCAGTGTTACCCAAGACAAACCAGGTCCTCATTGAAAAGAACATCCTATGGTCACTGGAAGCTCTGACCTCGCACAAAGACATTTTTCTGAAATTTAATGAATGTACATCCACTAACTAGTTTCTGATATTTTGTACCCAGTTCAAGTCTAATTGGTCCCCATACATCACCACTCCTTTCTCTAGCCCATCTCCTCCTCCTTTTTTTTTTCCTCTTCAAACATTGTAAGACTGTAACCATACTGCCTAGGTCCCACGTTTGTTCCCCAGGGTCCCCTAAACATTTGCCTCTCCTTCTCATCTTATTTCCCCTCAGCTTCTCACTATTAAGTAGTTTAGACCTTGTCTTCCTTCTCTCCCCTCTCTCTATGCCCCCCTAGCCAGACCTCCTCTTCCTGCTCACCTCTTTTCTCAGCCAAAGTCAGCTACGGTCAACCAGCCTACTTTTAGTATTTCCATCATTATTTTTCCCCTATATCTCCTTCCATTACAAATAGTTTGTATTTTCAGCTTACCTGACTGTTTTTCTTAATGAGACACTAGACCAGGACCACCCTGTTCCCTTAATGTGTTTTTTTCTTCCTCTTTTTCCTGTGGCTGCACTTCTTCAACCCCTCCCCTTTCCTCCCATGATGCCTTGCGCCATTTAAAATGCAGTACACAGTGTTTGGCTCCCTCTTTCCCCACCCAAGTCTGACCTCTGTCCTCCTCATCTAACTCCTCAATGATGTATGAACGCTGAGCCTTAAACAGGTTTCTGTTCTCCTCTTTATCTGCACATTTTGTCTCGGAGAAGTGCTGCTGTTGAACAGTAGTTAAAGTTCTCTTTACAACTATTAGAAACATGCAAAGTGTTGCTGACTACGATGTAGCACTGGTGCAGTACTTAACTGTATGAACTGTTTTCATTTGTCTTAAACTATCACATTCAGCCTGTATGTTTTGGTTAGGCTAAGCATACTCAGTCTCAGACTAATATGAGCAGTTTTTATTTGTCTTCAAATTATCACATTCAACCTGTATATTTTGGTTAGGCTAAGCGTACTTGGCCTTGGACTAGTCATTTAGATGCCAGGTTAAGCATGTCTTTATTCACTACGGCAAAATAAATTTCATCCATTTGCCAGTTTCTATTTTGTGATAACCAGGTCTGCGTTCAAGGGTAGACAGCTACATTGTAACTTCCATGGTCACCAACCCTGCTTGTTCTCCTGCCAATTCGACCTCATTTAGTAGACTACTTCCTACCTTGAAATGACTAGCTGTTTTTTCTGTGGTTCTGAAGGAGAACATTATTCATCTAGGCATTCTGGGATCCTCCTATACTGCAACTGATCATCCACTTTCTGCATGCGTAGATAGCACAGCTACCTGTTAACTCATTGCTCCATATGGCCTCCTCCCCAGTTAAAGCAGACTAACTGGTTTCTATTTTCTAGTTTAAAAATAGTGAGTGTCTTCCATACACTCTTTTACCTGGGAAACCCCTCATAGCTTACTTATTTGCCGTTTCTTTTATTTTCTTTGCTGCCTGTCCTGGCCCTTACAAATACTGACTGGCTACCATCAAAATTACTAATGTTCAATCGCTCATTAAATCTTTTTCTTAACATAAGACTTAACCCAGCAGTCTTCCACCTGGGAATTTATTGTCTGCCATATATAATAACTGTTCTCCAGCCTGTAGAAATTGCTGTTGTCTGCCATATATATCTGCAGTGCTTTATGTTTTCATGGATTAAATACCATATGTTAATTGAAACTGCTCTACTGCCAGCACAGTTTGCTATTTATTAAGCATGCAGACTCATAGCTTGTCCTAAATTTACAGTTTGCACACTTCTACTCTCCCCCTCTATTTTCTTCCCTATCCACCTTAACGTTCAACTTATTACCCCTCACTTTCACGTAGTCTCACACTTTCCAATCTAATACTTTTCTCATACCTTGCCTACCTATCAACCTACTCCCCAGCTTAATCTTCCTTCATACCCACACTTCACTCTATTTCCCAAACCTTTTTTTTTTTGCCTAACCACAACCTTCTCATTTTTATCATTAGGTGTAATACCCCCTTACCCCCTTCACCAACCCCTCCTGATTAATCTGGCTGACCTCCAGTGTTACTCAAGACAAACCAGGTCCTCGTTGAAGAGAACATCCTATGGTCATTGGAAGCTCTGACCTTGCACAAGGACATTTTTCTGAAACTTACATCCACTAACTAGTTTCTGATATTTTGTGCCCTGTTCAAGTTTAACCAGCCCCTGTACATTGTTACTCCTTTCTCTAGCCCATCTTATCCTCCCTTTTTTCCTCCTCTTCAAACATTGTAAGACCATAACCCCATTGCCTAGGTCCCAGGTTGTTTCCCAGGGTTCCTTAAACCTTTGCCTCTCCTTCTCATCGTATTCCCCCTCAACATCTCACTATTAAGTAGCGTATTCCTTGTCTTCCTTCTCTCCCCTCTTGCTATACCTCCCTAGCCAGACCTCCTGTTCCTGCTCACCCCTTTTCTCAGTCAAAGTCAGCTACTGCCAACCAGCCTACTTTTAGTATCTCCATCATTATTTTTCCCCTATTTCTCCTTCCATTACAAATACTTTATATTTTCAGCTTACCTGATTGCTTTTCTTAGTGGGACACTATACCAGGACCAACCTGTTCCATTCACCCTTGTTACACTCGGGCTCACTCTGCTTCCCTACCCTATACCCATTCCCAATTTATTCTCATCATAGCTCCTCTCATCATTACAATTCATCCAAACACACACATCTCAAAATTACTCCCACTTTAACTCGTACCTCACCATCACCCTACACCCACTAACTACCCACTAAATAAGCAACTAATTTCCACTTTACCCACCCACATCTTCAGCCTAATAACTATTTATCCCAAACACTTTCTATATCTTAATACTGACAACTTTAAATTCATTAACTCAAACACCCTTCCCCTTTCTACTATGTCACTTATCTCTAATACAATACTTCTCACCCTCTCTCTATCCTTCTACCTGTATTTGTTGTTTACCAATTTGGTCCTTCAGTTCTGCTACTTCTGGTTTTGTCTGTTTGTATTCTGGTTCTACAGGGAGCAGAACACATGGCTGATGTTTTAACTGCTACTCCATCTGCTGAAATTGAACTTGGTTATCAACCAGAAGTCGCTAATGGATGGTTGTTCAGAGAATCCAGCGACTGATGGCACAAGGTATTAATCCATTTATTTTGTTAAATCTTGCAAGTGAAGATTATATGGAACTTGCTTTAGCTGCCGATGAAGAAGAGCTAAAAGGTTTGTTTTTTCAGTTAGAGAGAGACTTGTTTAAGCTAAAGCGGCTGCAGTGGCAGCAATATTACTTTGAGGCTTGCCTGCATCATAGGATAGTGCCTTGTGGCACCTCAGGGTGCTATGTTTGCCTATGTATGGGAATACATTTCAGAATTACTGGCACAGTGGCAAGAAATTAACCTGCAGATGAGTTTTAAATATATACAGTTGTTAATTGGTTATTTCAAACCTGAAGTGAGTTCGTTGACACAAAAAGTGGAAGCTACACAGGTGAGAATAGCATTAAGGTTTGCAGAGGAAGTTTGTGTAAATAAAATGGATGAGCTGTTCTGCTCCCTGAATGCCTATGAGAGTAGGCTTAAACAGATCAAACTGAAGAAGCTGAGGAGAGACTATAGTGATTTTGTGAAGGGGAACATATTTGTTTGGCCTAAGGAAAGAACGAACAATGTCCCATCTTTGTTAATTCTAATAAGACTGCTGCAGATCACCTTTGTAACAGTGATGTTATTTATAAGACTGTGGAGGCAGGAGTGATGGCTGCTGCCACAATTGGCAGGGGTTTATCTAATCAATGAGGGTGTGACAGCACTGGTTCAGTAGTAGATTGCACTGTGACAGGCTCTGCCATGACAGGTGCTTTGGTGGACACTTTGCCTCATATATGGAGCCTCCAAGAGCCTTTATCCTCCAGAGAGAATCTGGGGGCGAGACCTAAACAGCAGTACTGTATTGCTTTGGGTTTTCTAGTGTTACTGGAGCCAGTCAGACCGAAAGCCTTTCAGTCGAGGGAGAGGATAGTCAGCCAGACAGGAAGAGGAGGAAGACAGAAGTCTGAAGGACACGTTGGTGGTGAATATCTCTGGTATTGAGTTAAGTAGTGAACAGTTGACTGTGTTAAATAAAGGCTTGACATTCATTTCCGCACAACCCCTGAGACTAAGTGAGGTTGTGAAGGATTTACGGCTGTTTGGAGAGAAGTATTATGCTGAAGTGCATGTTTGGAACTGGAGGGGAAGATGTAAACAATGCAATGAGGCTTAGGAAGCCAAGTGTATTTGTTCCTGCCCTGGATCCTGTTGTAGATACCCTCATTAGGACTTGTGAAGGTGAGATAGCGGAAGTTGTTCATGAGCAGAAGAGGAGGGACTTTTACAATCTGACCAGAGATGAATATAAAGCTCTTGAAGAACTTAAGAGTAGGGACGATATTATCATCAGACCGGCGGATAAAGGGGGTGCGGTTGTGATCATGGCGAGTACCAAATATGAAGAGAAGGTGAGATGTATGCTTAATGATCCAGATACATACACAGAAGTAAAATGTGTGAAGTTAATAAGATCATTGTAAATGTGAATGATAGAGTTGAGGAGCTCTTTAAGTCACGGGTGATTATAGAGGAGACATATAATTTTGTGAAGACAATGGATCCTGTTATACCTGTGATTAAAGGGTTGCCGAACGTGCATAAAAATAGAATGGACCCACCACTGAGGCTGATAGTCTATGGCAGGGGCTGGGTGGCTGAGTGTATGTCAGTATGGGTTGAGAGGCATCTGAAATCTGCATTGGAATTTGCACCAGTGGTATTAAAGGACACCCCCCATTTTCTGACTTCTTTATACTCACAAATGTCTGCACCCGCTTGAGCATTCGATCTTGGTTACACTTGATGTTAATAGTTTATTTACAGTTATACCCAATGATGTGGGGATTAAAGTAGTTAGTGACTTCTTGACCAGGAAGACTGTATGTGATCCTGATGAGACTGCACATATATGCAGTTTTCTTGAGCTTATTCTGCACAACAATGTGTTTATGTTTGGTATGAAGTATTATTTGCAGAAATTTGGCATAGCTATGGTGGACGGCAGGCGGCAACACTTATGCCAACTTGGTGTTGGCACAGTGGGAGGAGTGCTGTGTCCTTGGTCCCCATAATACCTGGAGGAACTTCATCTATTTTTTACAAAAGGTTTGTTGATGACCTCTTTATTGTTTAGAAGGGGTCAGAAGAACAGCTGGTGGATTTTGTGGCTTATTTACAACAGAGCACTAGTTATTTGAACTTTTCTGTCAACTACTCCACCATCTCAATAGCCTTCCTTGATGTGGCATTATTTATGGATGCACGAGGGCTTCTGCAGACCAGGACCTATAGAACAGATTGCTGGAAGAACACCTATTTGGAGAAGGGGGGTATGCACCCCCAACATTATGGATGCCTCCAGACTGTGCAACCAAGATGATGTGTATGATAGAGAGACAGAGTTTCTGCTGTCATGCTTTGAGGAGAGAAGTTACTCTCAGGGAGCCATAAGGATGGCAAACAAGAAACATCATGTGTGGAGGCAGACCTCTGCAAGACCTTGGTTAGTGGTGGTGGAGCTGGAAATCCTACTTCTGAGTTAGTGTCTCAAACTAGAGAGCGTATTGACATTGTAAACAGTAGAAGGCGCCCAAGGTTGACTACTGGTTATAATAGTGATGTGAACAAAATTAAGAGGATTATACATGAGAATTGGAAGATTCTACAGTCAGATAATGGTATTAAAGAGGTGGTAGGTTCGGCTCCTGTTTTTGGGTTCAGAAATGCACCTAATCTAAAGAGACTGCTCTGTAAAGACTCTTAGGTTCATAGGTTGGTACTAGGCTATCGGCCCTAGGGCCTATACAAGCCTAGCCATAACAATTTCCTGACTATTTCTTCCCACATTATTTACTTCCCTGGACCCCTGTCTAGCAGGGTGACTGACGTGATCTCTGGGGTGAATTTCCTATCTCCCATCCAATCATTAAGGTTCCTTTTGAAGAGGGCCAAACAGGTGTTCTGCTTGACATGTATGGGCAGTCTATTCCAGAGTCTGGGGAGTCTCTGGGTCAGGAACCTATCCCTCCAGCATGTTTTGTTCATTGTGATGACAAGGTTTAGATCACTGGAGCGTGTGTCTCTGAGGGATTGGGATTTCTTTAAGTGTAGCATGTCCAACAGGTCTGGGTTTGACATGGCCTTGTATGTTAAGCAGAGATCGCCTCTGAGTAGACGATATGCGACAAGAGTATAGGTGGGTTTTTTTTTACATGGTCAGCATAGGGCATCTGCTTTAGGCCTGTGATTCTTTTAGTGAGGTATTTCTGCGGCCTTTCCAGTTGTTGCAGATGTCTTGAGAAGTACATACCAAATGGGGCTTTGTATTCTATAATGGATCTAATGAGGGATGAGTACAGTGGGACAATGACCTCCTTTTTTTCCTGGATGAAAAGCCCTTAGTGATGACGTGTGCCACATAGAAGGATTTCCTGACTGTTGTGGCGATGTGGTTATCGAAGGTGAGACCACTGTCCACCTGTGTCCCTAAGTCTTTTATCACACTTTCAGTGTTTATTGTACTGCCACCTATGTGGTAATTCATGGGTACATGTTTTTTCCCAAAGGGGATAACTATACATTTCTTGGCATTGAGCTTGAGCCCATGGCTCTGACACCATGCATCTTTTTCTGTAAGGCCCTTTTGTAGAATATCCACATCATTTGGGGATTCAATAATGGCTCCCAGTTTGCAGTCATCTGCAAACTTTGTTAGCCAGAGTCCCTTACTGTTGGCCTGTACTTCAGAGAAGTAGATGCCAAACAAGAGCGGTCCCAGGACTGAACCCTGAGGTACTCCACTTGTCACTTGTCTAGAGCTGCATTTGGAGTCGGCTACTTTTACAGTGTGGGTTCTGCCAGTAAGCCAGTTGGCAACCCATCAAGTGACGTAGGGATTAATGCCCAGCTTAGTAAGTTTATCTATGATTACAGAGTGGGGAATGGTGTTGAAGGCCTTGGAAAGGTCCATATAGGCTGTGTGGACCACCTTACCCTTGTCCATGGCTCTGGGGACTAATTCGAAGAAGTCAATCAGGTTCAGGAGACAAGATTGGCCCTTCATGAACCCAAACTGCGTGGGGTCCAGTGTTTGAAGGATGCCAATGTCTTTGTTTATAAGTTCCATGATAATATGTTCCATGGCCTTGCAGATCAGGCTCGTCAGACTGATGGGGTGATAGTTCCCAGGATCCAAGGTAGATTCCCCCCTTGTGGAGTGGGATAACTGTAGCTGTGTGCCACTCAGTGGGCATGAAGCCTGAGGTGAGGCTATGATTAAACATGACACTTAGGTGAGGTGCCAGTTCATTTTGTAGTTCATGTAGTACACAGCCTGGGATGTTATCTGGTGCCATGGATGCTGTAGTCTTAGATTTGGAGAGTGTGTTTTTTTACCTGTGAGGCCATTATTACTGGAATTTGGCAATCTTTCGGTATTGAGATGGGTCCTTTAGGGGGTAAGAGAGGGGTGAAGTTTGCACTGAGTCGATCTGCCAGGATATTGGCAATATCCTTGGGATCAGTATATTTAATGTCATTCTGTTGTAGCTCAGAGCAGATATGAGCATTGCCATTTAGATTCTTGACATAGCTATAGAATGCCTTGAGGTTGTCTTTGGAATCTTTGGCCAGTTTTATTTTTGTAACTAGCTTTGAAGGATTTTATGAGGGATCTCAACTTCTTACTGAGGCTGGTAAGGGAGTTTTTTGCATCCTGGGATTTTTCTCTTTTCCGCAACAGTTTCTTCCTTTTGTTGTAAAGTTTGTTTATGGCAAGGGACCACCAGATTGGCTTCCTTTTTTTGGAGGAGAGTGTCTTGGTTCTATTAGGGATGGCACAATTCATGCACGAGTGGATGTGCCTTAGTGTAGGATTCAGCAGTCGAACTTTCAGTTCCCATCTGCATGGGTGTCATGAAGTTTGTCACTTCTGACTTGAGTAGCATGAAGTTGGCTTTGGAGAAGTTTTTTACAGATGTTTCCTTACTGGGGGTGGGGGTGTGGGGTGTGGATATCAAGGGTGATTAGTTTATGGTCAGACTTGACCAATGAGGGGGGTGACCATAGGTGTGGAGCATCGATTTCCCATGTTGGTAATGACCAGGTCTAGGATGTTGGAGCTCCTGGTGGGACTAAGGATTAGTTGATCCAGGGCATTGGAATTTATGAATTCCAAGAACCGTTGGGCAAAGGTGTTGGTACATGAGTAGTTTTCCCAGTTAATGGCAGTGTAGTTGAAATCACCCAGTATTAGGATGTTTGGTTGCATCGTAGTATTTTACAGTATGTTTAGAAAGGTGTAGTGAGAATCTTGGGGCATGGTGGGGGATCTGTAGCAAGCTGCAATTTGGATTGCAGTCTTACCTAGTGTTAGTTGCACCTGGAGAATTTCATATGCATTGTGTTGGGCAACTAGCCTGGTGTTGTGAATATCCTTGGTGAATATGGACACTCCTCCACCTTTAGTGTTTCGGTCCTGGTTTGGTGGCTGAAAAGTGTGGTAAGAGTTGTAGCCTGGTATTGCAGGGGTGCTGTCTGGAGCCTTGAACCAGGTCTCAGTTACTGCAGAGATATCAATGTTCTCCATTTTTAGGAGTGCCTTGAGAGAGTGCATTTTGAGGTTTAGACTTCTAGCATTGAGTAGCATTACCTTCAGATTTTGCATGCTTGTACCTGTTACAGTGGTGGTTTTGTCCTTTGAACTTTGTCTAAAAAGGAACTATAGGGGGTGGCAAGAGCCTTAGCCAGTAACCTGAATCCCAGGGGCAACAGGTGCAGACCATCTCTGGCAAAGCATCGTGGTCTTTATACTGTGGTATAATTCTGGGCGAAGGCAGGATGCTACTCAGGGCTAGGGTCATACATGCCTGGCCCCATGATCCGAGAGCTCTTCCATGTCTCTTTTCATGTAGTCCAGGGAGGTACGTCTCAAGTCTTTCACTCCAACATGGACAATGACAGAGTCATATTTGTACTTGCTGTGATGTGACTTGAGTGCATGCATTATGTGGCAGATCCTGGCACCCGACAGGCAGCTGACTGTAATTTTCTCCTTGTTCAACCTGGTGAGTGGGACATCAGTGTACCTGACTATAGAGTCACCTATGACTAAAGTGTTGGGTACATTGTCTTGCCTTAGGGGCAGTTGTTGGGTGGCACACTGGTGTTGTGAGCTATGTGACACTTTGGTTGTGATTGGTGTTTGTTTGCATTTCAGTTTTGGAGGTCCTTGTTGCTTGGGCAGGTTAATGTTAAGGGCCTCCACATGTGTGGGTTTAGTGTTGCTATGTGTGGGTGTTGGTGGTGTGGGTTTAGAAAGGCTATGTGTTGCTTGAGGTGTAGTGTGGGTGTTAACCTTCTCCTCTTGACTGTCTAACACAATCTTGGGTGGAGAGAGCTTTGCTTCCTGTTTGACTAAGTGCATCTCTCGCAGGTTGTATTGTTGGGTGGTTGGAGGAGATGTACTTCTGGGCAGCATGGTAGTGTTGGGTGGTAGCAGGAGATGTACTTCTGGGCAGCATGGTAGTGTTGGGTGGTAGGAGGAGATGTACTTCTGGGCAGCATGGTTTAGGAATGCAACAGTTAGGAACATTTCTGTGTGGACACTGTAAAGGCTGCATCTTTATAGACAGGTCTAATAAATTTCAACATCCTGTCACTGGATGTGTGTATTGTTTGAAAGGTTTTTGCCAATTGTACTACTAGGAACCTGGTCTATTTAGCGAAGTGCCAGGGTTGTGACTCATTTTATGTTGGCAAAACCTACAAAATGTTGAAGGAGAGTGTCCTACAACATTGCAGAGATATAAGGACTGGTGGTTGGCATGATGCACTGGCACAGCATGTTAAGAAAAATTTGAGACATACTTTTAAATTTATGGTCCTGCAGTTATGTGCTTTAATCTGAAGAGGGGACGATATTTCCCTCAAAACAGAACAGGTTGAAGTAATCTGGATTGCAGATCTACAGGCAGATACAGAGCCAGGGTTTAACAGTGTTTTACCACTAAAGCCTGTTCTTAGAGGGCATAGACCCTAGACATTAAATTGATTGGTCCCTCTAGAGGGTGTGTGCTGTATTGCATTTTTACTGGTTGAATGTGGTTTTAAACAGGTTTGTGTTTCATTATGTTTTGTACTTGGATTTGAAAAAGAGTTGGATTACTCGAAAACGCTTATCCTGGTTATTAAAGATTTTATTCATACCTTGCCATGGTAGATCCTTTGGATTTCGTTGTTGCTGATATCTTAATGCTGATTACTTTAAATTCATTAACTCAAACACCCTCCCCTTTCTACTATGTCACTTATCTCGAATACAATACTTCTCACCCTCTCTCTATCCTTCTACCTCCTACTACACTTAACATCAGTCCAAATTGCTTATATATACTATAAACCTACATCTATAACATCTACACAAACACAATCTCTTACCAGCTTCTCTGAAGTATCCTGTACCCTATATGCAGGGGACATAATTTTATACACCAAAGTAAAAATCCTTCCCCTACAAGATAACAATACAAACTCTGCTTTAAATTATAAATACAAAACAAACAAAAAAAAACAGTAACCCATTATTCTCCCACATACATATTCTAATCTACCCAAATGCGAAGACATACATCCCAACCGCAGTCCCATCTCTTTCCCTCTTAACCCCCTTAACTCCTATAAATCACTAAATTTCACAACCCTTAACCTTCAAAGTATCAGAAACAAAATCCCAGAATTACATGCCTGGATGGCTCACAACAAATCAGATATTATAGCTGCTACTGAGACATGGTGAAAACCCTAAATGAAAGATGCCAAATTCCTACCCCAGGGCTATGCTTATTTAAGATCGGAAAGACCCCATAAAAAAGGTGGAGGTGTAGCACTGATATACCCAAACACCTTTACTATAGTCCTATATAATAAGTCTATCTCATATTTTTCCACAGCCAAAATATTAATATCCTTCCTAAAAATTAATACAATGCAAGAACCTCTGCATTGTAGTCCTATATATCCCTCCAAGCAATAACATTCCCATATTAGAAGAAATCCTTGCTTGGACAACAAATAATATAAAAAAATGAAACAATCATCCTGGGTGATGTAAATATTAACTGGGTAAACGTCTCCCACCACCATCCTTTCTCCAGTATCAACCTATATAATTTCACCCAACTAATTACCAATATAACTAGACCCAACAAAAACAATGACAGTGGCTCAATCTTGGACTGGATTATGATCTCCAACCCAAATAAAATTTCCTCCACAGGGACACTCCCCAATAGTATTAGTGACCACCTACCTGCCTTTATACTACATAAAACTACCCCAACACCAAGTAAATAACAACATAAACAAGCTAGATACTTATCCCACTACCGGCCAACCACCCTCAATGAAACTTTACAAAGCATCAACTGGGATGCACTAAAAGTCCTTCCCCTCGATAAGTCTGTCGAGTTTTTCAACTCAACATTTCTCAAAATCCTAAACAATCTAGCTCCACTCCGACAAAAGAGAGTAAAAACTAATCAAGCCATTTGGCTTAGTAGAGCCACTAAGCAACTCATGACTGCTAGAGACAAAGCATGGAAATTATGGTAAAAAAACAAAAATCCCTCTGGCTGACCTCATACAATACAAACAACCCTGCATTCAAGTAAAGCGTCTAGTCATTAAAAATAAAAAAGTACTCTACCTTAGTCTACGAAGCCACCATAAGCAAAAGCCCAAAAATTCTGGAGCTCCATCAGTTCTTTACTAAACACAGGCTCAAATAATAATCCTTGCCCAAATCCAGATAAAACATCCACTGAAATAGCCTCACTCTTCAACTCATATTTCATCAATGCCATAGCTAATCTCACTGCTACCTTTCCACAAATCAAATTAGCTCCTTCAAATCCATCCACACAAAACATCTCTACTTCCCCACTACCCAGCTTTTCTCTTTCACCTATACTTACCGCCACTATAAAAAAAATGCTCCTTAAACTCAAACCTGGCACCAGTGCCCCGACAACCTATCTCCAGAGTCCCTACAAATATCAGCTAAATCTGTTGGTTATCCCATCAGCACACTTCTCAACAGATTTATTCAGGAGTCCCAAGTACCTACAATTTGAAAAAAAGCATATATTTTCCCTCTTCGTAAAGATGGCAACAACACAGACATTTCCAACTTTTGATCTATCGTATCCACTCACCCATCTCTAAGATCTTGTAAGCATGTATTCATACTCAACTTCTTAATTATCTGCTTCACAACCAAATCCTTTCTCCCACTCAGCATGGTTTTAGGCCAGATCACAGCACTACTACAGCTCTTATATCCTTCATGGACACTGTTAACTGGGCCCAAGATGCTGGGAAAATTATTTCTTCACTCTTTCTTGACCTTTCTAAGGCCTTTGATACGGTCTCCCACTCTCTGCTTCTCACTAAACTGTCTAACTTAGGCATCTCATCCCAACGGTAAACTGGTTCTCAAAGTACCTCAAAAATAGGCAACAATCATCCAACTGGCAACATTCTTTCTCTCCATTCCTCAACACAACCACAGGTGTCCCCCAAGGATCCATACTAGGCCCCCTTCTGTTCAATATTTTTATCAACAACTTCCACACCACTCTTAGTCAATGCACTATCATCCAATATGCAGATGACTCAGTCATCTGCTCTGCCAGTTCCACATCTGAACTACAGTAACTCACCCAAAGTGCCCTACTTCTGCCGACACATGGATGACCAATAATCATCTCGCCCTACCAACAAAACTAAACATATGCTATTTATCCCTAAAAAAAGAACACCTTCCTAAACAAGGATGAATTCACTATTCATTCTCTAAATAACACTATCATTGAGGTTGTACCAAATACAAAACTACTGTCATCATAGATGAAAATCTAACATTTGACCTGCATATTCACAGCAATATAAAAAAAAACATCAAAAATTGGGCATCTTCTATAGGCACAAACACTATAGCCTCAACCACTCCACAAAACTATTCCTAGCCTCTTCCTTTCTGCTACCATCTCTTCCATACAGTCCCCATGTTCTTAAGGGTCCATATCACATAGTCGAAGTTTAATAACTTTGAACACGGAATGTTCGAACCATCCTGTTCAAAGTTAAAAATCTTTGATTATGGATAAAAACCAAAATAAATAAATAAATAAATAAACTGTTGCACCCCCCCACACACACACCCCACGCTACATAAATATACCAACTTCAAGATTGCACCACATTGAACAAAACGGAAAGCTCCCCTTACGGAGATTTCAGTTGAAATGCAGAAACTTCTGCAAATTCGAATTTATGATCTTGACCATATGAGGTTCAAACTTGCAGACGTTCGACTATCTGATAGGAACCCTCTTCATACCAATATCCAGTCCTCTCTGAAATCCAAACTTGATTTGTGCTACAATAAAAGTGCTAAATTCATAACCAATTCCTTCCAAGGCTCCTCATCCACCCATTGTACAGGGTAATCCATCAACACTTCAACAAAGAACGACACTCTTATTCTTCCTTCAAGTTTCAGGAACAGTTATACTCACATTCACAGCTTCCTCGAGAGTGGAAACTCCTCTGCAGAGTTTCTGTGACTTGGAGGCCTCAGACTGGGAATCTGCATGCTTCTATGGTGGTGTCTTATATTTCCTAAAATTAATTCATATACAGCTAAGACATGCCTGCTTACAATGTCTTGAAAGGCCCCCATCTGCTTAACAGTCACCACTTACCTGTCTTAAGGGAAGGGGTGGGGCACATATCCAGGGCACACAAAATGTGTCTGTTTCTCCAGTGTAAACCAGAGGAACAAGCACAATATGCAAAATATGCTCATTCTAGGAGGCAGGGCCATTTACAAGCTTACATTACTCACAGAAGTGAGTGATGCTCTAGCACAGCCCCCTGGCAAAAGTGCTCACAGGGCATGTTTGGGGGGTTAATACAAGTGTCCCTTTTTTATGGGTGACCCAGGAGCACAGTCTATTTAGTCCATTGGCTCAGAGAGGGAGAATGAATGGGTCACTTGGCTGAGATGATGCTGATGTTTGGTAGGCAGGAGGGAGACAAGAAAGTAGCAAACAGCACCATTCCCCACATCTATAAAATATACACCTTGTGAAATGGTAATGATATTTTTAATTTCAATAAATGTAGCTTCAATGAGACTTAGAAAGTAACGACACATTCTGACAAAATGAATGGTAAAATCATGAAAAGTGACACTATCCTAAAAGATTTAGGGTCAGTGGTAGTTTACATTTTGAGCAGTGTGTATTTAATAGAATTATAAAGTCTAATTCTTTAGCCCATCTAATTTTAAAGGGAATGTCTATTCACTCCAGGGAGACCACTGTACCAATTGATTCCTCAATAATCTTGATTGCCTCGCTTCCTTGTCACCTCCTAGCATTTCAAAAGCAGTAAGATGACATCCACTCATTTTCTATTAAAGTAATTACTTGGCTCACTCAGGCCTGTAACAGGAGTCATGGTGTAGGTAAGTTCAGCAAAACATGCTGGTGTGGGTGTTAATGAGTGTATCTGTGGGCATGAAAAAATATCTGAAGTCTGCTTCAGGTATAGAAATACTTATGCAAACACTTCCATGTTAAAATCCTACACCTTTTGGACTTTGTTACATACTTTAGAAGAACAAAGATGTTCTCCCATTTTCCTTTGTAAATTTTCTTTTTGTATTCTCTTCCCAATCTTTTTCTAATCTCATCTGATTCTTATACTTATCATGCATATTTTATAAGCTTTATTAATGATCCCTTTTTCAACATTAGATTAATTTCTAGACTCAGCTAAAAAATGACAGGAGTTGGCTTTCATTTTGCATTCCCTTATGTCTTTCTGTTTCTTTATACTCTGTTATCAATCCCTGGTTAAGAAGGCAGTCTTTAACCTGCAATCTAAACTTCTGCTTAGACTCCTCCCACTCTATTACATTTCCTTCCTTGGTTATTTGCACTTGGGAACATGTCTGTTTAGTGAAGGTAGTTTCAGCAAATGCAAAAAGAAGGAGTACTGCTTGCTGAAACTACTTTCCCTGACAGTGGGCTTTGCCTTTTTGTACTGTTTGCTGATGATAGTTTTGGCACTTTTCAATTTGTTTTTGTTCACTGAAATTACCTTAGGCAACTAAACATGAATCCTTGGCACTCAATATATTGGTTCCTTTACTAATTTTCTCCAGTGAATTATATCCCTTTTTGCCTATTTTGTATCCCCAACTTGCAGTTGTCCCTACTAGCAAAATCTCTTTTCTCTATTCTAGTGGTGACTTAGTTCTTAGAATACTTTCTGCCACTTGGACTTCAAGATGACTGCACACTGAGTAACAGCTTAACTTCAGCTTTCCCAGTATGAAAACAGAAACTCAGAAAAGAGAGCCAGTTAATTTGATTTTTTGAGTAAATGTCAGTTACTGGCTAGAAAGTGCACTGAATAGATGCCAGCAAAGAAGACATTTAGAGAACCTGAAAGAAAATCAACCACAAAAGGTGAGGAGAAAACACTTGCTGGGAAGAATCCTGTAGCTGTTCAGCAAAAAGGAATTTAAGCTCCAGATTTTGTGCAAGCCATGACTTCCAGTAATCTACAGGGAAAAAAATAAGTCAAATGTGCTCAGAGATGATTAAAATAAATTAAACACTGAAGTGTATCAACTCCAATAATAAAAAGCTGGAAAAAATGGAAAAAGCTTTAAACAGATATTCAGATGAGCTGATAGAATTGCAAAAATCAAGACTGAATTGAAGAAACAGCAGGCTGAGTATGGGACTGCTCAAGAAGAGATTTTTCAAAAAATAATAGATTTAGAGGACAGAGAACATAGGGTAAATCTGAAATTATCTGCTGTATCAGAGAAGCTAGAAGGAACAGAAAGCATTAATTTTATAAAAACACAAATAAGCAACTGGACTGGTATTCCATACCAGGAGTTGCTAATTGAAAGGGCACATCATGTGTATGCTCCAAACCTGGCTATGAGAAAAGCAACCCATGCCTTTAATAGTAAAGATGCAATCCTACCAGCAGAAAGAGTTGATTATTACAAAACTGTGGCAGAAGAACAAAGTACTAAAAGTTGGAGACAGTAGAATGTTGGTGGAAAATGATTAATCACTGTACACCAGGCAAGGGAGAAGTAAATTTATTCCAGTAATTAGGGAATGTCAAGAAGCAGGTGTAAAATTCAAGCTGCTGTATCCAGCTATCCAGAATATTTTTTCTTGGAGGGTTAAAGTTATGTTTTGATGCAAAACATGCTAAGGAGGAGCAACAAATGTTTGTCCAACAGAAAGTGCACTATCAAACAGAAGGGGAATCTGCTTCTTATTCTTCTGATAATAAAGTTCATAGAGAGACTATGACAGTGAAGCCTTTTCCAATGTTCCAAAGAAAAATTGTTGACAGACAGAAAAAACACAGGATCTGACTAAAACAAACAGGAAATGAAACAGAGACTGGATTTGAGAGATGAAAGTCAACAGGAAGAAAACCAGCAACTCAGAAATGAATGAATAAATGTGGAATTATAAAGCATCAGTCACATTTGTGAAATATGTTAGCTCAAGAAAACCTTGAAAATTTAGATTTTTTTGACTTTGTTAAACTTGTAGGGGACTCCAAAGCATATGCCCTACTTCATGCTATTAATGTTTAGAAGAACATTAAGAAGAGGGGAAGAGGAAGGAAAGAGGTAACTGTAAGTAAAAGAGTTTTTGTTCTTAACAGTAATGTTATAAAACATGACATATAATGCATGTTATAAAATAAAGCTTTTTTCAGTTATTTTTGTGTGTAATAGGGATACTAAAATAAACAGGTGCACTTTTGACCTCCCCCTTTCTTTCTTTCTTTCAATTCAGTTTTAAGATATATAGATGCTACAATGTAAAAAGAGAAGAAAGCCTGGACAAAAGACAACATTATGAGTAAAACTGATATGCTTTTCCTTACTTTTGCATAGGGGAATGACTGGATTAAATCCCTTGGCTTGATTAAACAATTTTTAAGGGGAATCAAGAAAACAAAAGAACATTGAATGGAATGAAAAGTTTTCCTTTAGCAAATAAATGTTCATGGTGCAACATGAGAAGATTGTAATTGTAGGCAACTGTATATCTGGTTCTATTGTTTCTATGAAGACAAGCTGATAAAGACAATAAAAACAGAATATTCTTTTCTTTCAATGTCTAAAAGATATTTTCTGAAAGAATTTAAGTTGTTTTCTACATCTGGGAGAGGAATAAATATAAGACAAAAATAGACAGCACTTAAGTAGAACCACATGTGGTACCTTGCGTCTTAGCATGGATAATCTTCATTATAGGTTAGTTCAAGCCCTGTGAGTGTAGCTGTTCCTATTAGGAGGGTTGCACTTCATTATTTGAATATGTGCATAGCTTTGAGTGTCTGCATAAAGTTAATAGCTTCTAGGGTGTGCTTATTTTTTGTTTGAGGGTTTTCTTTAAAATAAAAAGTCTTGTAAGATGTGACATAGGTTCAAACAGATATGACAATAAATTACTGTATATCCTGCCAAACATTAGCATATTCATGTAACACAAAAGCTGAAACTAGACATTTTAAAAAGTGGTTATACATAACAGGAATAATAACTTCTTATCATAATGGCAACACTTTCTGTATTATCTTTGAATGTGAACGGTCTCACAGGTATATACAAAAAAAGAAAGGCTAGTGAACTACATTAAAATGCATGGTGCAAATAGCTATGCTGCAAGAGACACATTTTGGAAAGAACTGAACGTGTAAAGTTGCCAAAGAAAGGATTTCAGGGTGGTTATTCAGCAAAATATCTTGAACGAAGGAAAGGAGGAGTACTTACAATAATTGCTACAGGAACTCCAATAATGATAGAAGAGGATACAAAGATACTAATGGTAGATTTGTAGCACTAAGGGGCTACTGGCAAGGAAGAGGATTACATTGGCATATATTTATATTCCACCTAAAACTGCTACAATGGAGCTTAAGAAAATTCTAGCAGAAATAATCAACTTTTATCAGGAAATATCACTTAAAGATAGGGACTGGAATTTGATTTACAACAGTGAGGATGCTTTGTGGGGGCTGCCTAGAAGAAAAATATAACAAAAGAGGGTAGATGTTTGAAGAAATTTATGAAAATATTTGGTATGGAAGATATGAATTCAGTAGTAGGAGTTCAGAAGGAATTTATACATTATTCTCCAAGCTACAAAAACTGGCCTAGGCTAGACAGAAAGTATATTTCACAGAAACGGGCATTTCTTTGAATGATTTGATACTCATTCAGTAACTATTTCAGATCACGCACCAATAACAACTAAAATAAAAATGCAGGGTAATGAAATAAAAATGAGAAACTGGCACTTCACTTATCTGTTAAACAAAAAGGAATTTAAGGAATGGATAGTGGAAATTATTCAAGAGTTATTAAGGAAGATAAACATTTCTTCACAAAATATAGCTAGGGAGTAGGATAAAATGAAAGTAGAGTTTAAAATAGGGTAGAAATAAAATAAAAAGAGATATGATTAAGAAGTAACAAGCATTATTTAGAGGTACTGACAAAGGTTAATGTATTGTAGAATAGAGGGAATCTTACAGAACAAGAAGAGGCACAACTGCAGAGTGCTAAACAGAAAATAAATTATTACCATGATAATATACAATAGTTTAGAAAGATTACTGTTAAGCAACTATTTTTGATAACAACTCCAGAGCACAAAGTGTTTAGCATAATGGCTCAGGCAAGAGAAACTAGAAAGGGTTGTTGCCAAGCTTAAGGAGCCTATAATAAGGGAAACAACCAGATATCCTGTAGGGGTATTAGAAATATTTTGGACATTTTATGAAAATCTGTATAAAGCAGAGAAATGTGTAAATCAAGAAAAAGTACAAATGTAACTGTTTATGGAATAATTAAATACATATGAGGCTCAGTTACTAATAGTTAGAAAAGGAGCAGATGAAGTAAAATGTTGATGCACAGCTAAGCTACAGGAAAGTCTCCAGGAATAGATGGTATTCCTGTGGGATGTTTGGAAGTTAGGAGGGAAGAAAGTAATTAAGTTCTGGAAGGTTTTCTTTAACAGTATTTTAAAAGGATGAGAACCACAAACATCCTTGAAGAAAGCTGTTGTGCCTGTAATACATAAATATGGTAAATACCCATCATATCCAGATTCATACAGGCCTATTTCAGTTCTAAACTATGATTATAAAGTATTTATGACTATAATGGCTAAAACAATAGCAACAGTAATGCTAAAATTGATAAATATGTATCAATATTGTTTTGTTCAGGGGAGGCAAACATTAGACAACACTAATAGAACAATGGGAGGGTATTTGTATGGCTCCCAAATATACAACAAAGATTTAGGATTTTTGCTT
The DNA here is from genome assembly GCF_019279795.1 of Protopterus annectens. NCBI lineage: Eukaryota > Metazoa > Chordata > Ceratodontiformes > Protopteridae > Protopterus > Protopterus annectens. Next base: position 1,391,260,640 of record NC_056728.1, read on the forward strand.
GGAAGTGCTTGCATGGGTATTTCTATACCCCAAATAGACTCCAAAGAATTTTTCCTGAGGTAAATTGCAAATGTTGGATGTGTGATGGGAAAGAAATTGGTGACTGGAAATATATTTTTGGTTAAATGTACTGAAATGGCAATTCCCTGCAGACTACTCTGTCAGAAATACTAGGTTAGCAAATTGTTGTAACTAAAGAAATTATTTTTTTTGCTGTGGTACAGAATCAGAATAGCCTACACATATTAAGGCCTTACTGAATTAAATTATGGTGGCTGCCGAAAAGGAATTACTAGAAAATGTAAATCAAAGTCTAAACCAACCATACTAGACGTAGTGAATATAGTAAATGAAATAAAAGAACTAGAAGTGGGATCTTTAGAAAAAGGTGGGAGCAAATTAAAAAAAATGGGAATTGTAGGAACAATACATGTACAAAAAGTTTTTTCGAGGAGGAATGAGGTTTAAGGAAAGGTAGGAATTGAATGAACTTTGCAATGTTCTGTATAGAAGGTTACATGGAATGCATAATCTTAGAAAACTGAAAATATGTCAGCGTGGTTTGTTTTCATTTAGATAAATGTATGATTGCCTGTGTCATAAGTGATAATTCAATAAAGGTGTTTCTTGCTTAAAAAAAAATTAATATAACAATGATGACCCAGAGGGAAGCAGAATGTAAGAAAGTACCACTGTTGTTGATGGGTCTTGCTGCAGAGAAAGCATTTGACAGAGTAAGCTGGGATTTTATGAGTACGGCAATGGACGGATTTGCATTCTCTGATAAAATAATAAGGTTGATTAGGAGGATATATGAGGGATTGGAGGTAAAAATTAAACTTGTGGTGGGGTTCCTCTCTGATAAGTTCTGTTTGAGCAGAGGAACCAAGCAGGGGTGTCCTCTTTCCCCATTGTTATTTCTATTATATTTAGAACCACTGGCAAAGAAAATAACTGACTCAGAAATCCAAGGATATAATTGATATGGTAATCAAGAAAAATTGGCTTAATTTGATGATGATATTATTTTGTAACTGATAAAATCAGAAAAGGACATTTCAGTGTTGTGGAACATCTGAGACAGTTCAAGTTTTTTTAGGATTTAAATTAATGAAGATAAAACAGAGGCAATAGCTGCAAACTATGTGTCCACACACAAATTGGTACACATATTTAAGGAGACATGATAAAATGAAGTACTTAGCAGTATGGACTAAAAAGGATTCTGTTATGGCAGCCAAGGATATGTGGGAAGAAACTAAATAAAAGATAATACAAAAATGGAGACACTGGAATCTTTGTTTTATGGATATGGCTAGCAAGATACAAGCAGTGAAAATGTTTTTAGTCACTTTAGTTTTATACACAGGTCAATCATATTTTTATCAATCAGAGCAGAAGTTGTAGATAGCAATTATTAAAAAGTTGAAAAGATAAATATCTGGGAGGGGAAGCGGGCAAGAGTCAAGTGAGATGAGTTGTTCCTTCCAATAAAACAAAGTGGTTTGGGATTACCTGATTTGAAGGGGTATTTCAGAGCTACACAGTTATAATTCAAAGTGGAAATAGATTATGATGAAGCAGGGGGGAAGCTCAAGAAATAAGGAAGAGTCTGGGACTTTGGATGCAGATCCTTAAGGAGAATAGCAACAACTATACAGAATATTATATTCATAAAGTAGCAGAAAACATTCTAAGAACTAAGCCAGCAGAGGAATGAAGAAAGGAGATTCTGCTGACAGGGATGACTGCAATTAGGGGTACAGAGAATAGGCAAGAAGGGGCTGGAATTTACGGGAGAAAACTGGCAAAGGAACCAAGGTACTGGGAGCAAATAATTATAATTGCTCTCAATCTCCTGCCATTCCACTCTCCAAAACACCCAACTAAAACAAATCAGGGCCTACCAAATATGTCCTTACAATTCAAACCCAATATCCCCCTCTGATGGACAATATGTGTTTGATACTGCCCAACTGCACTGCAAACTTCTGTGCATCATCCACTTTAACCTTCCTCTCTCACTTACCTTCTAAATGAATATTCAGATCTTATACATTACTTCCACTACTAAACTGCCTACTGCTCTTATAAGGGGGAGACATTTATTGAAACCTGGGCCACTACATATTTCTAGCAGCAAATTTAAACATCTGGCCCTAGATGGAACTTTCACTCCAACTGAATGATCCTACCATAATAGGTAAAACAGAATCCTGGTAACAGGAATGCTCATGGATTTCCTCTCAAATCTCCCAAAACTACACTATATTTAATAATAATTACCCGGGTAATAGAAAAGACAAAGGAGTCCTTGCTCTCATAAAAGATGACAACACTATCTCCTCTAGCTTAATAGCAATAAGTAACAATACTACATATAATGACCCTAACTGGACACTGATTCAAATGGCAAGCTGTAATGTCATTAAAATAGTTCTAGCTACCATGTACATACTTCACCCTGCCATCCCGCTATATACGAATCCCACACCCTTTGCCCTGACCTCACTATGGCTCTGTGAAAAACTACATTTATTCCATGTATTTCCCAATTCTGTAAGTGATCACCAGACCTCTTCTGTCATTGTGGACATTAAAAACAAACCTTCAAAGCTATATAAATTCTAGACAAATTCCTGAATTTTATGAGGATGCCCTAAATGCTGAACTATTTAAGATTGATTAGTCTGCCCTTTACTTAGACACCAAACCCGAGACTGCCCTATGAATATTCCTTAATCCGCTAATCACTATACAGAACTTTTACCCGCTCAAAACAATGTGATTTAAAGTTGCGAATGTCCCTTTGATTACCCCAGACCTAAAACAATTAATTAAGTGTAGGACTCAGGCTCAGAAGAATGGGAAAATATTCCAGTAACAAAGAAAATCTCAACTTACTCAAAAGCTTACATTACTCCATCAGAATAAATATTAATATTGCTACATCACGCTACTGCAGTCAGCCAGCAAAAGCAATTCTGGCAGATAGTAAAAAGCATAGACAGCCAAAAGATATTTCAAAACATTAAAAGTAAAATGACAATTTCATCCAAGACAATCAAGGCCTTGTGAAATATCTGCAACCCTCCCGAACTGCAACAAAGTACTTTCCATTCACTAGATCAAACCTCTCAGACTGAGCCACACCACATCTCTTATAATTAGTCTAAATATGGCATCCTTTCAGATAGAATGCATGTACCCAAGTAAACGCTACCACTACCAACTTGTCTTTCACTAAATCCGTTCTAACATGGAATATGACAAACTCACTGGGACATATTTTTGATCTGAAAACAACTTTAGAATATGTAGGTTATGACGTTTTTATTACTAAACTAAAACCCTGTGTTTTTTTTTTCAAAACAAATGTGCTCATGGTTCTCTTTCCTCATAACAGAAACTTCACCTCTAACCATAACCTTCTTTTGTCTGGCCTAACCAACAGAGGCATCCACCAAGGTTCGGTCCTTGACCTTTGGCTGCTGTATCTCTTTATCACTGACCTTACCTGAAATCTCTACAACCTTAACTGTTAATGCTGATGACATAGTCATCATCAGAGCAGGTACAAATATCTTAAAAAATAACTATGGAACTAGTTTCTGATGAACAAACTAATATCTCTAGTAAGTCAACACTCAAGTTGTTTGGAGCCCAAAAAAGACTTACTCAGTCCCAGCTCAAAATAAGTGACTTTCAAGGATAGCCCTTACCAGTCATATTACTATCAGAATACCTGGGGATAATCCTGGGCTCAGATTTATTTCTCCTCTGACATAGAAGGACAATCAAATAAAGTGCTATCCCAACAAAGGAAAGCCTATAAGATCTTCCAATTGCTAACCAAGGATTTCAGTCAAGCCATGACTATACATACACTGCTACCTAGGAAGAGAGGATGTACTTCCAATCATTGAATCTGAAACAGCTCAAACTCTTGGTATCCTACAAAAAATAAGGACCAAAATCCTCAGATTTATCCACTCAGCTACCCCCATTGAGCACCATGTCTAACTGTTGTTAAATCAAATCACCTGCCAGTTTAAGCCAGAGCATCATTAACATCTATTATATTGATGTAAACTAATTAATTACTTCCGCGTGGTGCAGCGCTAGCATTGTTGCCTCACAGCAAGAGGTTCTCCCATTCGATTCTCGGCTGGAGTTCGGGGAGTGCCTTCTGTGTGGAGTCTGCATGTTCTCCCCGCGGTTGGGTGGGCATTTGAAAGGCATGCATAAATGGGCGTGCCTTCGTTGAAGGTAGAACATTGAACTGGCACCTCGGCATTCGTGAAAATCTACTACCAACCATTAGCGGACCGGAGTTCTGCTGTGGCGACCCCTAACCGGGAAAAGCAAAAAGACAACATATTGATGTAAACTAATTATGGAGAACTACTGCCCCCCTTAAAAACAAGTCATACATATTTAGAAAGTCTAGCTACAACCCCTTTGTTCAACCGGTATATACACTATACATTCTGGGACTCACAACCTGGAATTCTGTCTCTCAGAATATTAAACAGACTCCCACCCTTCAAAACTTAACTAGTCAAAAACAACCTCAATGTACTTGCTTTGCGACACCAGATTAACTCATCTTATAAGCATATTTTGGACGTAACATTTTATTGTTTTTCACCCCTCAGCTTTCAGATGAATTCAAAAGTATTGTGACAGATATTAGTATTTAACCTTTCAGCTGCCATCCCTCATACCTTTCTGGGGAATACATTAGTACAACTCATTTCATAAGCACACTTTGAAGTAGCCTTTGATACAACTTTCCCTTCATCTTTCAGCTGAATACAACTGCATCGTGCCGCACATAAATGTTTTCAGCTACCACCCCTCATAATGTTCTGGGTGATACATTAGTACCTCTCCCCAACCACAATCCTATCAACAACTTCTGAGCAACTATGATAGATATCACCGTGTCCCCTCCTATCACATACGCCAAATACACTACTCATACTAACGAGTGCATTTCCCCTCTTTTCTCCCCCTCAACTATCACACCTCACCTCATTCTATTGTACTGATAAAGGTTATCACTGACAGGATTTACTATGTTTAGCTATGATTTCTTGTTGTTACACATGAATATTATGGCTTGATTATTAGCCTCTTCACAATTTTTGTATGAAAATGTCATGACATTATGTTCTTCAGTTTTGTTCAAGTTGTTAAAATGTACTTTCTTGACCCAAGTCATGCCTGAAAAAATGTTTTAAAACCATTGTGCTCACCCTATTAGCAACTATAAAAATAAAAACAAACCAAAATATAATGATAAAGTATAAAAAAAATGCTAAAAACCAAAAATTCCACGAGAACGCTGGATTTATTTAAACGCTAAATGAACACGTTTTTCATCCAACACTAAAGGTTAGACTTCATCAGAAAAAAGGCAAAAAGTGACAGTTAAAATTCAAAATCCCTATTTATAAATTACCCAATTAATGATGTGATACAAATGGTCGTTCTTAAAGGTATATAACCTGAAAGGGCTCTATACCCATGATATGTTAAATACATAAAAATAAACTTTGCCTGATTATGAATTCATTCCTATCCACAACCATAAAAAATTGATTTGAATGCTAAAAAGTAAACCAATATAAAATTCTAACTACATGCAACCTAAATGACGTTATACAACCATGTTATTAAAAAACATATATTACTAAAAACATATTAAAAATAATTAAGCACAAACAGCAATACCTATAAAAATAGAAGTCAAAATATTTTCTAACCTATATCTAGTTAAATATGTACGTACTTCAAATACACTCTATACATCTAATAAACTCCACAGGGATGTGCATATGTTGAAAGGCTGAAACAAATCCTATATGATGCATCCACGCTCAAAAACACTTCATTACTACAATATTTTTGCATGTTTTTTAAATATTTGTAAAATATTTTTTAAAAAATGTTTCTTAATGAATGTTTTTTAATGATGAATATAATGAATAAATGTAATGGAAATATTTCATCTATCGAAACTTTTCAACTTTAGTAAACACATTAGAGAACACTTCTCATTCAGTCCTGGATTAGTATAAGCATTGAGTCTGATTTGCCAGTTCCATTTTTCCAATAAAATGGCAAAAGGACCCCCCCTCACATCCTGCATGACCTGATCAAGTACTTTAAATTGAAAAGTGTGGTTAGGATAACTCAAAATATGTCTATTGGGTTTATATAGTCCATTCATCCTTTTACATGTAACCTCTCCTATTAAATCTTCTATTAAATCAATAGGATATGCCATGTTCATAAACATCTGTCTCAAATTCTGGCATTCTTTCATGAAATACTCATCTGAGGTTATCATTCGTGCAGCTCATGCCAGCTGACCCTTGACCACTGACTTTTTTTGATGTGTTGGATGGGCACTTGTAAAATGTAAAAATGTATTTGAATATGTGGGTTTCCTATAGATTCCTATAGATTCTTGCTTCATAGCCTTTCCATTGTCCATTTTTGATCAGTTCCAC